>NC_081561.1:132290842-132523279 GCF_022355385.1 Mustela nigripes | reverse complement strand
AAAAAAAAAAAAAAAAAAAAAAACCAGAATGTAGACTAATCCTTTTATTTTATTTGTGTAAATACCCAAAGCATTTAGCTTTTGTTCTAAATTATCTGCTTAAAAATCTGGTGACATACAGAAACATGGCCACTCTTTTTTCAACACTAGGAAGGTAAAATGTGGGCAAAGTAAGTTTGTAATATCTGATAAGAAATTAGTTGATAAAAGCTAGGACAAGAGTTAATGGTTCCTGTTAAATATTAGCCAGTTCAGCATAACTTTATAAATATTTCTCACTGTATCAGTACTATCAATATATGTATGTATTTCACTTGTACTAAATATTATTCTATAGTTGTATATTTTTTTAATGCTTAGGATTCTAGAGGTAAATGATCAATGTTAATGTTAACATGATTAAAAGTAAACTCTATCCTTCATTTGCTGACACACAATGGCTCATCCCAAAATATATTATCTATAACAAATATCAAAGCCAGAATTCATATTTCTGTTTTTTAAAATATTTTATTTATTTAAGAGGGAGATGGAGAGAGCAGGAGCAGGGGAAGGCGGCAGGGGGAGGGGTAGACGGAGAGGAGGAGTACACTCCCTGCTTAGCAGGGAGCTGCCACCAGGATTGATCCCCAGATCCCGGAATCATGAACTGAGCTGAAGGCAAACAGACGCTTAACCAACTGAGCCACCCAGGTGCCCCAAAATTTTTGTTTTAATGACTACATTTAAAGATAACATGAAATTTTCAGAAATTAAACTTAGGAAAGGCTCAGATATATAATTGCAAGCTTACCAAGACAGGTAAGTATAGAAGATTGTTCTTATTTCTAATTTAAGCCCAATATTACTTTTAGCAGGCAGATATTATAGATGAACAAAAAAAAAAAAGAACTCAGTTATTAGAGTGTAGGGTAATAAATACTATGTCCTGTTACTTTCATTATATATATTTTTCATTTTGAATGAGGGAAAAATGCAGTCATGGAAGTCACTATTATATCAATTTTATACAGACTTGACATTGACCAAAGATGCATGCTTTGAAAAGTAGAAATGTTCCCAGCTAAGTAATATACATTAGTCATTAACATTAACTCAATTTTCAGATAAATAATAAATCTCCTCTGATTTTATAGCTGGGAGTTAATCCAGTAGAATGGTTATCATCAACTCCAAGCCTTTTGGGGTTTTTAAATGTTCTATTCAAATGAAAAGCTTTATGCCAGCTTTTGTTACCACCCAATTAATTTTCAAAACCAATTAAGATAAAATCATACATAATAATCTCCTACTTATTACTAAGTGCATAAAATTTGCCTCCATCACTTAGTTCTTTTGACCCACCATTGACAACTCTGATTAGTGGAACTCCAGTTCTCTGCCTCTTTGCTCATTAACATTAACGGACATTTGAAAAAAAGACACTCACTTCAACTTGTTAATTCAAATCGATGTTGCACATTTCCTACAATTTGAATAGCTCCACAATTGTTTGTCTTTGAATACCTGACTTCATATTATCTGGCTTTTTAACATCACTTCTGCTTGGGAACAACATGGTACTAACGCAATGGGATGAGATTAATCTGGTTATTGACTGGTATCATTCTAGTTCGTATAAATCTTCTGAGAATAAAAACTAAATATTAGAATTAACCTTTTATTTAGGTTTGTAAACTCAAGGATGTAAATTATATTTCTGATCAGTTTTGATTTGGACATTTAACTGTTGTATTTCTCAAATTCTAGATACTATTTTATACATTTGTTTAACACCCATTCAAGTAATTTTATTATAAATCACTAGAAAAAAGTTTCAAATTGCTTTTGATTTTTGTATTCTTTCCATAAACATAATTTAGCATTGTATAAATTTAAATGTATTACAATAGTATTATAAAATTTTGTTCTAAAATATTTTTGCCATCTGGATTTTAAAATATTAGTCAAGTTTATGTTGGGAATTAACAGAATTCAAATGCATTTTTATACTTCATCTATATAAATGAATTCAGTTAAAGTATTTTGAAGGAATACATATTTTAAAGATGTAAAAAAATAATGAATCGGTATTCATGCTTGACTCTAGGGTAAGTCATAAATGCTATTAGCTCCCTTAAATTAATTTATCTGTGTAAACATCTAAAATGGCAATAAATTAATTCATTTTACATCCATCGTTATAATGCTTCATTAGTGGGATATTTCTAAATTCTCATTAGATCAGCATATAAGATATCTCATGTATCTAATGTATTTTTTCTAATGAGAGTAATAATTGTCTACTAAGGCGGTGGTTTCCAACCATGATTTTAACGGGGGGGGGGCAGTTCTGTAATTTTATAAAAGCAGTTGGGGAGATGTACTATGGGAGGATTATAAAATAAAATAAAGATGTATCTTAGCTTCAAAATATGCAGGGCTGGGGGATGGGTGAATTAGTAGGACATGTAGTTAAAGAATAAGTTAAAACAACAGAACCCAGGAATGCAAGGCAGCTTCTATTTCCTCAAAGAGACTTTGGTATGGTTGAAGGAGATAAGGAGATTAGGGCAGTTATTTAAAACTTATTTGGGGGGAAGGGCACATGGGTGGCTCAGTCAGTTAAGCTTCTGCCTTTGGCTCAGGTCCTGATCTCAGTGTCCTGGGGTTGAGTCCTGTGTAGGCTCTCTGTTCTGCGGGGAGTTTGTTTCTCCCTCTGCCCTCCCCCACTTGTGCTCTTTCTCTTGCAAATAAATAAAATCTTTTAAAAAATTAAAAAAAATTAAAATGTAATTGTGGGACTTTTTGATTGTTTTTTGTCTTGTTTTGTTTTTATCATCTTATTCTCAGGTGGTAAACTACTCTCTTAATTTTATGCAAGTGGTGGTATATATTTAAATATGTATATTTTGCTAGATTGATGATTTCATTTCAGTTGGGTAAATGGGAACAAATGAGTCAGACTATACTATGTTTTACTGAAACTGCCAGCTGCCCTCAAACAAAGTCTTAAACTGATAAGTAGGAAGTTAAATAGCTTAAAAGAAATTCAGGTAACATTTTTTAACACAAAGTAAAGATAAAACAGAATGTCAATGATATCAACAGAAACAATGATCAGAAGCCAGTTTGAGACAGCTGAGGAATGTATTCTGGAAGAGAAATCTGGAGCCCTATGTTGCTAGGGAACATGATCCTAACAGTGACTTTTATCTATGTTTGACTTAACTTTGATCAACTTAGAAGAGACATCTTTTTCAAGTAAATTGTATCTGTATTTGCAGCCAGTTTTTTCACCTGGGAACATTTCACTTACAGAGACATTAATACATTTCTTAAATGACCCTTGAGGCCTTATTTCCCCTATAAAGTAACAATGCACTAATATGCTTTTGTCAACAGTAGCCATTTTAAAAATCTTATTCATCAGAGTTAAAGACGTATCTCTTTATATGGTGTGGTTCCACAGGTTTGATATTTCATTGGCTCCAGTTTCCCTAGCGAAGACTGAAAGTTCACTATTCAACAGAGATGCTGGGAAAAAAAAAAAAAAATCCCTGTTGGTAATGCTACTTTACCTATATTGGAGATACTACACATCTCCTGTAAGTTTTGAGAGTTACTATTGTATTTTGATTCACAGAACTCATACAATTAGAATTTATATATTGATGTAATTTCTTCATTAGTGTTTGGCTTCTTCACTAGACTTGGAGCACAGTATGTGTTTTGCTCAGCAAAATATCTTTAGATCCTGGTACAATGATTATTGTATATAATATGTTCTTTTAATGAATATTTGCCAGCTGAATGATTGGATAAATTAATGATCAATTAGAGGCATATTTAAAAATATGCCAAAAAATTCCTGTAAACACTCAGCTTACTTTTAAACTCATCTGTACATGTGATTACAAAGTCATATATATATATATATATATATATATATATATATATATTCTATAAATACAGAGAATATAATTAATGTTGAAAGCATTTTTGATAAATGACTGGAAAATGAAGAACAAGCCATATTGAAATGTCAAGAACTCTTTACTTTGTCTTTGAGTTATGCTTTTAAAAAGGCTAATTGGAGAATATCTTAAATTTCATCATGAAGAAAAAAAAAATGATGTGGAGCTCTGTGAGATTCTGTTATAGCTAAATTCAATAAGTGGTTTTAAGAAATTGCTCTAAAAAGTTTTTGAAAGGTTACCACATGGAAGCCAAAGAATTGATGTAATAAAGTACCATATAGTATACAATAAAAATGTCTGTTTTGTTGACCTTCTTAAATCTATTACTCATGGAGTACTCAGCAAATCTTGTTAAAGCCTTGCTGCTAAGGCCTTTGTGAGGGAAACTTTCTTTTATAAATTCATTTACTAACGGCCTGTCTTGGTAGTAACCCAATAAAAATATTTCCCAGGAATTCAACTTAGACTAAATTGAAAAGGCTCTGGACCAAAGTCCTGCCTCCTCAACCCATGGCTCTGTGTCTGGGACAATGAAAAGAGGTTAAAGACTAGAAAATGTGTATTTCATCTAGCTCTCATGTTCTGTATTATTGCTTTTTTTTTAAATTTTTTATTTTTTATAAACATATATTTTTATCCCCAGGGGTACAGGTCTGTGAATCACCAGGTTTACACACTTCACAGCACTCACCAAAGCACATACCCTCCCCAATGTCCATAATCCCCCCCCCCTCCCCCCACCCCCCCCCCCCCCGCCACCCCCAGTTTGTTTTGTGAGATTAAGAGTCACTTATGGTTTGTCTCCCTCCCAATCCCATCTTGTTTTTTTTTTGTTTTTTTTTTTTTGATAGAGTCTTGGTTTTCTCTTCCATGTAAAGGCAGAGATATGAACTCTTTGGACTGCAAACTCATAAATAGCATCATATTTGGGCTTTTGCAGGCCTCATTGTATTCACAGTGGGTTCCAATTCAATATTTTCTGTGTATAAAGGTATTTCATGGTTTTTGGACCAAATAATGGGGGCTAGGACAAGTGCAACTCATCCACTTACTTGCTGTTACCTACCTTACACTACCTTACATCTGTTGAAAAGGTGATGATAATGGTCTTAATCTCACAGGTTTGCAGTAAGGACCCCATGTGCTGATATATATAAAACAATATATGGAAAGATAGCTGGTATGTACAAAGAGCTCCAAACATTTTTTTAATATATATTTTTTTAAGATTTTTATTTATTTATTTGACAGAGAGAGATCACAAGTAGGTAGAGAGAGAGGTGGGGTGGGGGTTGGGGGAATGGAAGCAGGCTCTTTGCAGAGCAGAGAACCCAATGCAGGGCTTGATCCTAGGATTCTGGGATCATGACCTGAGCTGAAGGCAAAAGGCTTTAACCCACTGAGCCACCCAGGCACCCCGAGCTCCAAGCATTTTAACTCTTAACATTACTGGCATAGAATTTTTAAAAAATAAATCTGTATCTTCTAAAATCTTACAATATATTTGGATAAGATTTTTTAAAAAATCACAAGGAAAATAGCGAGTTCAAAATAACAGTTAACACATTAATGAAAAATATCACCAAGCATATACAGTTAATTACAAATGAATTGATTTTTAAGATTGTTGTAGGAGAACAGAGGATGAAGGGGCCAGCCTGGCTGCGGGAGTCTGAATATATTTACAAAGAAAATGAGTTTTGGCTAGGGCTGGTAAAAATTAATAAATACTGGTTTCCCCTTCAGTTAAAAATGTATAGCAAATATTTACTTAGCACTATATTGTAGCTTGTATCCTGCCTTGATATAAAACTATTGGGACAGTTAGAGCAACAGATAAGAGCTCATATCACAACTGCAATAAAAATACACTCTAGAGAAATACTCTAGATAGGCTAGTACAACAAAAGTCAAATGCCATATTTCTGAGGAGGTATCTAAAAATGGTTGAAAGTCTTTTCCTTTGGAGTCCCTACCAATGCTGGATTCCTGGTGTGGGCAGTCACTCAACCACCCAGAAAATGGGAGACATGCACAGAGACAAAAACACCCAAAGTGACATTTTGTTAGTGAACCTGTTAAATTGAGATTCCTTTTGCTTAGATGTACCATCTAAAATTTCAGAAGTGACACTGGCTGGAGTCAGAGGACAGGGACCAGGACCGGGGCCAGAAAGAAAGCATTTGCTGTACCACGTGTGGGTTTGCCAGCCCTTGTGGACTTGCCTCGATCTGAACAGTCCACCGCTAGCTGCACTCCCATGGAAGAAACATACAGAGACATAAACGTCATGGGCTAGCCTAGGTTCTTAATGCCAGGAGAATCTTCTACAGAGAAGGAGAGAAAGGTCTTTTCTCTCTTTGAAAATAACTCCACAGACACTGGAGATTGAATCCTGCTAGTCAGGCTCAAGGCCCCAAGCAGTTTCTGTCAGGACTTTTCTGAGGGCCTCCTGGTGGCATTACAGAGGGACTTCCCCCGAGAAGTAGCTTGTTCTAGCAAGAAGGTAGGCGGTAAAGTAACAAAGAAAATAATCATTTATGAGGCCAAGATGAATAAACACAACTTTCTTTACCTAATGGCAATTTAGAAATGGCTATGACCAAACTCATCTCCAAGTTTATACTAATTTGTTCAAATGATAATGAAGGGAATATTAACTTCATATTGTGTTTGGGGGAAAAACTGAGTTAGAGGCTCATTATTATAGTCAAAAGGGAAGTATAAGGAGGCTTAGATTACAAATAGCTTGAAAACATTTAGTAACACTTTATTTTAGAAGTCACTTCAAAGTATATTACAGTATTTGTAAATCATCTTTTCAAGAAGTTGAAATACTAAATATGAACTCAAATTTTTCAGTATAAAATGAAAGAAATGGTAGAAAATGGCATGTTGATTAATTTTCTACCAAAATTATTATTCTTCTGATCCTAATTTTGCTTTTTTCCCCTCACAGGCATCTGTTTATAAAATTATCAGATCTACCATCAAATAAATGAAAACTCTGAATGTAAAGAAAACAACTGCCAAAATTTTGCGGGGAAAAATTCCTCCACACCTAGGACAAATTAATTGCCCTGTCTAAATTGTTGATAACAGTGGCAAGAAAAAGATGTTACTTTCATCCTTTATTCAAAGCTGCCAAAATGGTATTGGAGACATCGATAAAAAATAACTACATTTGCAATTTAAATAACACAAAGAATTTCATTTTTAGCTGTTTTCCTCTTTTTATTTTTTGGGCAAATTCCTCTTTTCATCTTGGCTGGGCTGATTGCTTGCCTTCATAATATACTGTTTGGAAAGATTTAAAAAAAATTTTTTTTTTAAATAGAAAAGAAAAGATAAGGGGAATTTTTAAAAAATCCACATACATTGGTATGTTTGACATACAATTCTTTACTCAAATTTACTCCAAAATTTTATTTTAAATTCTAAGCTTTAGAATTTGGGTATGTGGGAAAAGGGAGAAAGGGGAGGATTTGACTTACAGTATGAATTAAGATGTCTCTCCTAAAGAAGTGTTCATGGGTTTCATTTTAATTAACCTGCTTTCATTTTTATTGTTGTATTATTCAGTTTCACTTTATGGTGCCATTTAGACAGTAAACTTTTCACACATCTGCAGGGACTGATAACAATGAGTTTAATTTAAATTAAAACTATCAGTACAATTTAAAGATACCAGTGCCACTAAGAATATTTGCTACAATAGCATATATCAGTTCAACATTTTTTTCAAGAAGGCTATAGAAATACTGGAGGTTATGTTGAGGATTTTTACCCATTTTCTTTTTTTCACACCAAACTTCTCATTTATATAGGGGTTTGGATATCTTTAAGGAACTAAACAGTTCTTGATTCACAACTAATTTGTTCCCAGCTTCTGTATGACTAGACTAATCCTGAGTTGTTTAAACTATACTGATTATTTGAGGTTGTTAGTGTTTAATTGTGCTTTTTATTGAAAAAATTAAGAATTTTAATTATGTCTTATAAATAGCATTATTTAAATGGCTTTGGGCAGTACATATATAATCAAGAAGTTACTTAGTGAAGCAAAGGAAATGTTTTTCAGCAAAATTGGGGGATAAAAATGAATAATATGGGGTAATAAATACCTTATGGGAAAAAATAATTATCTGATTGTATTTTCACTACTTGGAATATTGCTTCACATTTATCTGAATTTTTAGACCATCCTTAATATTGTTAAGATCTCACCTCTGATCATACAACCATATATTATCTTAACATTAGGTTTCTCTGGATTCCTTCACCTTACTATTTTAAGCGTATTATTGATTTAAATACTGTCTTGGGTTTCTTCAAATCACCTACATTCCAATGTAAACAAGGCATTTGCTTTTTACTGAGTGCTTACAATGTCTCTGCTACATTTGATGAACTGAAAAAAGTGAAGTAAATAGATTTTAATCCATAAGTTTATTTTTAACTATAACTTAAACTATTACCAGATATCAAAGATTGGTGGAAAATATTCAAATAACTGAAAAAAATTGCACTTCGGTAAATGAGTTAATAGAAATTTAAAGTCTATTTAACTGCCACACATACACAGATGACAAATACTAGCAACTAAAACTACAAAGTAATATATCACAACATTGTGCTGTGCACATTTAGGCCTTTTTAAATATTCCTTCATTCATTAAATAAATATTTACTGAGTAACCATTACTTTCTAGTCATTATTTTTAATGTTAATGTGTTTTTCTTTATTTTGATGTATATATATGTGAAGTTAATAGAAATAAAAATGAAGCAGTGTAAGAGCAGAAGGCAAGTTGAAGGTTTGCAATTATGAGTAAGATTTTAGGGAAGGACAAAAAATATTTGAGCAGAAATCTGAAAAAGGTAAAATAGTGACTAAGGGGATATCCGGAGTATCAAATAGAGCATTCATTATGCAGTATGGATGCAATGCAACAACTGTTAGAGTTGGCAGTGTACTTTGTTAGCACTAACATTTCAGAGGGTTCTAGAAACTAATAGGTTGTGGATAAATAAAGAGGAAAAGAAATCACTTTGCAAGTGGGAGGAACAAACCTATAGAAGTCCATAGGGAGATGGAAGCTTGGTGGTGGGATGGAGTGTGCTTAGTTGCCCCAGAGATTCACTCAGTGATCAGGTTATTGCTGACAACACACAGGGAAAAACTGGAAGAGAGTAAGTCAAAGGAGAATAAGGAGAGCCTCAGACTTCATTGGTAAGAAGGCACGAAGAGCCAAGAACTCCAGGAGACTGAAATAGGTGGGACTCCGTGCAGTTCTCCTTAGATGGTTTACTTGTGCTCCTCTCAGAGCTGAGAATCTTTTGATCTCTAATGCTCTGTCATTTACTTTTTTTGAGATATTAAAAAAATTAAGTGTATAGATCAATTTTTACATATGTATATATCCATGCCATTACTAATCAAATGAAGATATAGAATGTTCTCCAGCACCTCACAAACTCTATCGTGTGTCTTCTAAATGCCCACCCACAGAAATAACCACTTTAGACTCCAAGTTTTTTTTTTTTTTTAAAGGTTTTATTTATTTATTTGACAGACTGATCACGAGAGACAGAGAGATAGGAAGGGAAGCAGGCTCCATGCTGAGCAGAAAGCCCGATAGGGGGCTCTATCCTGGGACCCTGAGATCATGACATGAGTCACCCAGGTGCTCCTAGACCCCAAATTTTAAGTCAATATGCTTGTTTTAAGTTCATATAAATAGAATTAGGTAATATACACTTTTCTGAGTTTGGGCCTACCATGCAACAAAATGCATATAAAATCGATCCTGTTGTTTTTATTTCAGTTTAACTCTATTTTATTCTTTTATTACTGTTCCATTGTGTGACTGTAACATGGTCTATTTTTTCCTGTTTATTATTGCAAGGTGTTTGGATTGTGTCCAGGTCTCTGTTATTATGAGTAATGCCTGTGATAACCATCCTCATACAAGTCTTTTGATGAACACAGACACTTGTTTTTGTTGGTAATATGCCCAGGTATGGAACTGTTGAGTGAAAGGGTAAGCATATGTTTAGTTTTAGTCGATATTGCTGGTTTTCTCCAGGATGGTTGTATAAATGTGTACTCCTGTATCAACAACATGTGAGAGTTTGAACTGCTCCACATTCATCATTCTCTATTTAATTTTAACCATCCTGCAGTGCTATCTCTTTGTGTCTTTAGTTTGCATTTCTGTGATGAAAAATGATGTTGAACGTGTTTTTTATATTTATTGGTCATTGGAATATCTTGTTTTGTGAAGGTCCTGGTTGGGTTTTCGGCCATCCCTTTACCATGCTGATGGGTTTTTCTTACTTACTTGTAGAACTGCTTTTTATATTCTGGGTATGGCTGCTTTTTTCAGGATAATTGAAGTTTCTTTTTTTAAATTTAAATTACTGGTTTTTTTTAATTGAGATGTAATTGACATATAACATCATATTAGTTTCAGTGTAGGACATGATTGGCTATGTTATGTATTGTGAAATGATCACCATGATAAGTCTAATAACATCTATCACCATATTGTTACAATTTTTTTTTCTTATGAGAAGAACTTTTAAGATGTACTTTCTTAGCAGCTTTTAAATATGTAGACTTTATCATCAACTGTAGTCATCATGCTATACATTATCTTTCTAGGACTTATTTATTTCATAACTGGAAATTTGTACCTTTTGATCACCTTCACTAATTGAAATTCTTAGTTTATTTAAATGAAGCCTAATTTTCAAGCTTTTACTATATATTTTTTTCTGTTTAAGAAATCTTTGTCTATCTCAAAGTCATAAGAATACTCTTAGTTCTAGAGTTCTTTCTAGAAGTAGCTTTAGCCACTTTAGCTTTTACATTTAGATGTTATGATTCATTTCGATTTCATTTTTTTGGCCATAGTGAGAGAGGAGACAAGGGACATGTTTTGAGATGGATATCAAATTGTTCTAACACTTTTACTGAAGAGACCACTTAAAAAAAATTTTTTTTAGATGAACTGCCGTGGTGGTATTTCCAGAAGCCAGGTCACACTACATGCATAAGTTTCTTCTGGTTTCTCTATTTTGTTCCATTTATTCTTGCCAATATTATCGTTTGCCAGTACATTATTCTTCTAGCTTTCTTCTTCCTTCATATTGCCTTTGGTTATTCTAGTTCCTTGGAGTTTTTATAGAAATTTCAGAATCAGCCTTTCAATTTCTACAAAAAACAAATACACACAAACAAAAAAAAATCTGCTAGGATTTTTATAGGCAATGCTTTGAATCTATAGATCACTTAGGAGAAGATTGATGTCTTAACAAGATTTAGCGTTCCAATCCATTAACATGCTATGTGCCTTCATTTTATTTAATTTCTCCTTTAAGTATTTTACAGTTTTCAATGCAGAGGGCTCACCTTTCATTAAATTTGCTCCTAAGAATGCAATGCTTTTTTGGTAACTTGTAAAAGGGGTTTGTTTTTATTATTTTCTTTGGAGTTATTTTTTGCTAGAACCTATTGTATATTAATCATGCATTAGAATATCATTAAATTCACATATAAATTATAATAATCATGTTATTCTGGATTTTCTACATATAAGTCAATAACATAATAAAAATTTGTATCTTCCAATTATTTATTTATTTAATTATTCTAAGTGTCTTGTTTTCCATTTCAGGGTGTATTAAAATTTTCACAATGACCTACAACATTTTCTTTAGAAACTTTTTTAGATATCTTTTCTCAAGTCAGGAAACTTCCTTCTCTTCCTCATTTGCTCATAGTTTCACCATGAATGAGTGTTAAATTTAACCAAGTTATTATTTTTTTCATATATTGTGAAGATAAGATTATTTTCCTCCTTATGAATGTACTGAAATGCACTGATTAATTTTGTATTTTACACCATATTTTAATTTTTTTAATGTTTTTGGTTTTTATTTATTAAAATCATGTTTAGGACTTTTGTCTGAGTTAATGAGGAATATTGTTCTATAATTTTTTTTGTAATGTCTTTGTCAAGATTTTATATCGTTATTTCGATTTCATGAAATACATTGGTAAGCATTCTTTTTTTTATTTTCTGAAACAGCTGCATAATATTCATCTTCTTTCTATCTTAAATGTTTAGACAAATTCACCAGCACAGCTACCTGGACCTGGAATTTTCCATAAAGGAAGAATCCTTTTTATTAATTAAATTTCTTTAACAGATTCAGAAACATTCATATCTTCTATTTCTTGTGTCAGTTATGTAAAGCTGTGTTGTGCAAAGAATATGTACATTTCATCAACATTTTCAGATGTATTGGTATATAATTCATTGTAGTCTATTAATGGCTGAAAGATCAATAGTGATATTCCCTCTTTTGTTTCTAATTTTGATTATTGATTATTTTCATTTTATTTTTTCTATTATCAGTTTAATTTTTTTTCATTTTTCTCCAGAACTAACTTTTGTCTTTATAGATTTTTCTTTCATGTAGATATGAATTTATTTAATCTATTTTTGCTTTAACTTGATTAATTTATTTATTCAAGCTATTTGAGTTTACTTGACTATTCTTTTTTCCAGTCTTGACAGTGAAGTTCAGATCATTTATTTTTATTTTTTCTTCTTTTCCAATAAATACATTAAGAATCAGAATTTCTCCTTAAATTCTGCTTTAGCCTCATCCAACAAACTCATTGCCTTGTCATTTTGATTGTTAATGTAAACTCTATGTGTCTTTAACCTAGTTTGTCTGTGCTACTAATTCTATAGCTTCCCTTCTAATACATTACTTCCTGCTTATAATTTCTGTTCCTTGCTTTCTTTATTAACATCTTTCAGATTTGGAGTCTAACCACCAAATAATGGCTCTCTGTCTCTGTTTTGTGTTCCAAATTCGTGTGAGCAATTGTGACAGAAATTGTCAACTACTGAATATTGGACACCATTTAACTTGTGTCTACCTTTGTATCAGCCCACATTTCTGGTCTTAGTAGCCAGGGTGGGTGGAGAAATCAGTGATTCCCAACTGTATTAGCTTGCCAGGTCTGCTGTAATAAAATATCACAAAAGCGGGTGCTTAACCAATAGAAATTTATTGTCTCACATATCTGAGGGCTAGGAGTCAAAATGTTAGCCTGGTTACCTCCATCTGAAGGCTGTGAATGTGAGGAAACATGGTTCTCTCCTAGTTCCTGTGATATGCAGGCAGACTTTGACATTTCTTGGCTTATATGTATTTATTTTCATTTTCACTATTTTTTTTCCCTATGGGTATGTCTGTATCCAAATTTCCCCTTTTTATGAGGATGCCATTCATTCACTCGCAATGAGCTAATTTCCAAGTAAAGTCATACCTTGAAGCAGTGAAGATTGGGAATTCAACGAGGGTGGGGGTGGGGGTGGGGTGGTGGGGAGGTAGAGGCTGGAGATAGAAATTCAACCAATAACATCACCCAGAGATGCTACTCCTAAGAAAAAAGGATCATGGAGTATCGTAATTATTATTACCTTTATTATTATTTAGCACTTATTTTGTAAGAATATTTTAAAAACTAGATCAATCATCAAAAAAAAAAAAAAAAGGCATGAGGCATTGTGATTATTTTTCCGTTGTTTAATCAACTTCAACTTTATCCTCTATACTCGGTGATCCTGGTGCTATGACTCTAAGAACTACATTTCTCACACTTATTTGCCATTTGGTTTCTGTTTGATTCTGCCAAAAATCATTAAAGGACGATTGGCAGGTAGGATGTATTATATGTTTAGTCCAGGCACATAAATAAAAGGAACTAAACAAAAGCAGAAGGAGCATCCTGAAGCTTATAAAATAAAATCGATTCTTAGAGGAGGAAGAGGGCCAGATGATGAGGAGCTGCTGAATAAGAAAAACGTGGTTATTATCTAAGAGCATAAGAAGTCCAAAGAAAAGTTGTCCATGTGAAAAATAAGTCTGGTCATATGTGGTACTAGTGACTGAGTAATCCCAGTTCAGTCAAATCATCTTAGTGATGGAAATGGATGTGCATGGAAATTAGGTTCTTCTATTATCCACTGAGTGACTTTCTTCTCTGCTTTGCTAAGTCATCAACTGAATCAATGTCCCAGATGGATGTGAATGATAGGCGACGGCTTGAGTGCAGTATTGTGTAGCAGCTGGTGGGGAAATGGGGGAAAATCAAGTATTTAGCTTCTGTTGCAGGTATCAATAGAATGTGATCTTTTTAAAACATCAGGAGATGATTCAGATGATGACAAAACCCAGTAAAGTCCATTAAGATGATCAGAGTTCAAAGTAGGTATTTTTTGCACCCAACCCAGGGATAATATATATCCCTAACACGCTGACCAGTTTTTGTTGTTGATGTTGTTAGACATGCAGAAACTAAGTTTGTCAGTAAGTAAAGCTGTTGATTTCACCTTCAGAAATTTATTGGAAAATTTTCCTTATCTAACAAATAAATGTTATGCCCATTCATAAACCTTCATAATTTGAGGTATAAACTTCTCTTTTAAATAATGGCCTGGGGGCACATGGGTGACTCAGTCAGTTACACATCTGCCTTCAGCTCAGGTCATGATCCCAGGGTCCTGGGATAAAGTCCAGCATTAAGCTTCTTGCTCAGAGAGGAGTCTGCTTCTCCCTCTTCCCCTCCTCACTGCTTGTGCTCTCGCTATCTCTCTTTCTCATATAAATAAGATCTTTAAAAAAAAAATTTAACTAGCATGTGTTTTGTTTTTTGATGTGTGGTGAAAACCCCAGTTAATTATTTTCTCTATTTGAATAATGAATTTCCCTATTGCCACTTAAGTAATTTACTTATGTTGTGATAATTCTTGGATTGCATGTAATGTATTCATATTCTAGGTGTGCTTCTGTCCTGTAACTCCTCTGACATTTATCTGCCTTTCTATTTTTTTTTTTTCCTGGCACCAATGATTTTATATTATTGTCTTTAGAAGTTGACAGTTTTACATATTATAAATAAGAGTGGGTATAATTAATTATCTCTTTTTAAGGGTAAGGAAAAGCAAATTAATAAATGCCCTAGTTTTTTTGACCTGATTGTCTATTAGGCAGGGTAAGTGGCAAGGGACTGCCAGAGCAAACCTAAAACTACTATGCCTCAACCTAGAATGTTGGGAGATTTGGAGGATTCTGGCAGAAAATCTTATAGAGTGGGACCTCACACTCACAGTGGTGGTGATTCCTCAAACTGCAAAAGGAAAATCAAGGAAAGTAGAAACTCATAAATGAACTTTTAGTTAAATTTAACTATTAATAAGGACTCTGCTGAGGGAAAAGGTGAGTTCACACATCCCAGGAAAAAAATGGAAAAGAAATATTGTCACCCAGAGATTTCCCTTAACCTTATCTTCCTACATCCCTGAGAGGTGAAGCTTACCTATATGAAGCTGCCAGATGTGACTGGGACACCTGAAAGACCTAGATTCTTTGGCTTCATTTTCCTCATTTAATTCACAGCCTCACACCACCACTCACACTGCAGCAGTGATTATAGCTTTGAGGTTCTGACAGTGATCTCTTAGAAGACTCCGAGACCTCAGGGGAGGCACCCACACTAAGGTACCAGTCATTGAACAGTTAGAACATACTCTTCTTCTCATTTATCTCTCAGAGAAAGCAAGTTACATCGGAAAAATCAAATGTTCCTAACCCAGTAAAAGGACCTCTGTTTTCTAGGACATTCCTCTTGAGATAGTTTTAATAAACCCACATCCAAGGGAAGGAGTTAAAGAAGAGAGATTCCTTGGGGGTAGACTTTTGACATTCATTGATACATATATATTATGTAACACTGAGGTAACAGTTATTATTTATATGTGTTTGTGTCAAAATTCGAGTCCCAAAGAGTTTAAAGAATTATTCCCATTCAAATAAAGACAATGACTATTAAATTATCAACTGAGTAAATGATTATGATATTTAAAATAACAGTCAGAAATATGACTTTTAACTCCTTTCGTATTTAACATTCTATCTATAAAACCATACTGCCTCATTGCTCATTATAAAGTAATAATAGTTCCTGGCTTGTAAATCCCTTGACCTGGTCAAGCTCATTTCCTACATTTTAAATTCTGTGCTCAAGAATTACTAACCTCCACAAATCTTCTAATCATAGTAATTATAAGAGTAAAACTTTGACAAAATTAGATGATGGACTTTATCAAATCAGAGAAAATTAGGCAATATAATATTGTAATCTTAATAAGGGCAAATGGAACGACATACTATTCCTCTACAAGTTCTTGATTAGGAAAGATTTCTGGACTCCTCTTACAGTATTTTTAAGACAGTCAAATTAGAATGGAATATTGCTTAAGTGAAAATATGAGTGTATGAAAATTAGCTTAGGATGAGTTTTTCCAGTTTTTATTAGAACAGCCAGATCTACAGCCTACAACAGAACACAGCACTTTATATAAACTGTTTAGAATATAAGGATTCCTTGTCTTATCTAAATATTTAGAGAACATCTAATGGGATGCACATATATTGTGTGTGGTGTGAGTGTGTGTGCTCATACATGATATACATAGGTTTCTTAACTATCTTATTTGAGTACCTATTTTAGTCTTTCCAAACCATCCATCCATCCTAAACATTTAAACACCTCCACTACATGTCAAGAATACAGAGAACATTTTGAAATTTTGGCACAGGATTGTCTTTTTGTTCTGAAATATTGCTCTCTCTTTTCTAGCTTCTTATTATATGTTTTCTTTTCTACAATCTCTCCTTGGATATGTTTATTTCTCATTAAAACTTTGAGGTAGAATAATTATTAAGATATTACTTTATATATCTTTTTTTCTCTTTATTTTTTGTCCTTATTCCATTTTGAAGAAGGTGGCCAGGACTTTTTGAGGAAAATTTTCCTTAAGGCAAGGCTAAAATGAGAATTTGTATACAGAAATCTTCCTTTTGGCTTTTTGTTTTATAAAACTTGGACTAACCAAAAACATAATGATAAAAGCTTTCAGAAAAAGAGTGAAAGAAGGGTACAGTTAAAAAAAAAAAAAGAGAAGTGATTCTGAGGTCCTGGGAAGAGGTTGACTATGTTGCCAATTCATCTTATACTTATTAGGAACTATATCATGTCCCATGGAACAATTTAGGAAGGTGGCAGAAAACAAAATTACCATCCTTGGAAGAGATACGAAAAGACAGTACAATTCAAGGGACCACTGTGAGCTTGAATTCTGAAGATGGCAGGGTTCAAAACAATGTACTGGAGGCCAATATACTGCTTTTCCAGTGAAGACTGTAGACCCATTTTCTACTTTTCCATAGTCTCTTAGGTTGTGGACAGGACATAAATGGAATCCAACAATAACCATAAAATGGGTTATAATTTAGTTAAAGGAAAGTATTAAAAGTAGAATATTTCTTACAGACCTTAGTTTGGAGTCTAATTCATACACAATCCGAATTCATCTTCTACAATTGCTCATTAGTGAACTTTAAGAAACATTTGCTTCCTCCTTAAAAACAAGTTTTTGGTAGAGGCATGATGTGGATGTAATATAATATTAAATAATGTTTAGTGGGTTTGTCGAATGATCAATGAAAATTTTGGAACTATAGTTATACAGTTGTCCTATGATGTCACATGGTAAATCATTTTGTAAAAATAGCTCAATACAATATATCAGTGTTTTAGTTTCATTTTAAAACTTCAGTTAAAAAGTGTCATGTCTTCAAATGTTCTCTTTGAATTGTTGGTTTATAGTTAGGTACTATTTCAAATAGTGAAACTATTTCCTTATATTATTTCATATATAACTACAAATGTCATCCATATTTTTCTAATTTTATTTAAAAGTAAAAAAATAATAACAAGAATAAATGAACAATATTTTTCTTCTCTTTCCACTTATATCACTTACTCTGGTGCTTCGTGTAATTTTATGATTTCATCTTCTAAGTCTGTTCTTATCTTTTAAAAATGTCTTTGCCATCCATGTTTTTTTTTTCATTTTTGTCTTGTATTAAAGGCTTTACTGAAGAAAATTATGAGATTTGAATTAAGCCTAAGTTAATTCATTTATTATATGTAAAAATATTTCTCATAAGCATGAACACTCCAAACTAAAGTTAATTTTCACCAAGTAAAAAACTCTGAATAATACTGTCTTCTATAAATAATTATAAAGATAAAGAAAACCTATAAATCATGCTAGATATAAACCAAAACTATATTTTACATGATATACAATATTTTTATTTAATGGAAATATTTATTATTTAATGGAAGTCAATTTCCCATTGAAAATATATTGCTTACCATAAGTATTTTATAGAGCTTCCTTAACCTATCTTGCCTGTGCTGTTCCAACTACCTAGTTTTCTTCCAAAATTTATTTAATCTTTTTTTATAACTATAAACATTTCCTGAGGTGTTCAGTAACATTGACCTCTTACTTTCTTGAATATCATTAATGTTATCCATTTTATAGAATTTATCCCTAAGTGTGATACTAGGTGTATGCTTTTAAATTTTCTCCATGTAAAGTTTAAAGCAGGAACTTATTCTAGAATTTTTCAGGCCAAATGAATTTTTTCCCTTATATACAAAATAAAAGCAACATAATAAAATTGAGACAATTAATAAGTCTGTACAAATATTGTTTATCTTCACCAAATTTAGTATTTATGTAATATTAAGTATGTACAATTAATAAGAAAATACCTTTTTTGAAAATGGTCAATGAGCAGGTTTATCTATTTTATTTATTTATTTATTTATTCATTATTTAAATAAATTATTTATTTATTCATTCATTTATTTATTCTAGTAAAATTTATTGAGGTCTTATTATATACTAGCTACTGGCCTAGTTTCTAGGAATTTAATGGAGCCTGCCTTCATGAAACTTACTTTTCTTGTGGGAATACAGATAATTTAAAAATAAATAAAATGACATTAAATAGGAAAATTTTTATAAAGAAACCTTTACACTGTGCTATAAAGATATAACAGGAAAAGGATGGAAACCCAGTAACATTACAATTAAAAGGTCATGCATTCATAGAGCTTGGAAAAGTACTTTTCATGTAGACTCATTAAGAAAACAAAATTAATTTTTCTAGAAGTCTCAGCAAGTCAGTATAGCTAGGGCTTAGTGACCCAGGTAGATAGTGGTGATAGATGAAGTTGGATCAGATGATGAAGGCCTTTTGTCAGTTACAGAAAGCTATTGATGGCTTTTTAAGCAGATGAATAGCATGTGGCCACATTCTTTTTTTTTTTTTTAAGATATTTACTTATTTATTTATTTGACACAGAGAGAGATCACAAGTAGGCAGAGAGGCAGGCAGAGAGAGAGGAGGAAGTAGGCTCCCCACTGAGCAGAGAGCCTGATGCATGGCTCCATCATCCCAGACCCATGAGCCACCCAGGTGCCCCATGAGGCCACATTCTTAAGAGATACCTTTGGCTTCTTCAAAAGACTAGGTAGGTAGCTATTGCCATAGTGTAGGCAAAACTTAAGGCAACTGGCACTAGGAAGACATGTAAGAAGTTGAGTAAAAGTGAATACTAAAGTAAATTTTGATTGTAGAAACATGAGAACTTGCTGAAAATTTGGACATAAGTAAGAAAGTAAATGGAGAAAACAATGATGAGTCTAAGTCCTGGCATTGTCACATTAGTATATACTGGAATATACTGAGATGTATATAAGGCTGGGGTAAAGTTAGTGGGTGGAATAATTAAAGGTACAGTTCTGGACCATCTAAATTTAAGATCTTACCTTTTTTTCTAAGTAAGAATATGAAATAGGCAGTTATGATGAAGGAACAGAGGGCAAACTTAGGACAAAACAAAAGCTGACACCCCACAACACTCCCCCCTCTCAGATGGGATATATGTGACATTTCTCACGCACGCCTGACTGTCTTAAAGCTAAGGAAAGGAAAAACAAATAGTTAACTTATGGAAATCACAATCCTGCAAGGCATGAGTCTCCCTCAGTTTACAAATGTCTTAGCAATCTATAAGAGCAAAGCATTTCTATCAGTAACCTTGCTTCCAGAAGGAAATGTAGATACAATTAAATGTCCTTATAATCTGCAGCTCATTGATAGATACTTGAAGCAGGTGGAATGTAATGTTCCCAGGAATTTCACAACTATTTTCATGTTAATGCTTTGCTAGAGGGAAAACAACATTAACTTAATAATGAAAAGTCCTCTGTATCCTGTGAGTCTTCTTTAACATTCAAAAATTCTTTTTAAACCTTCCTTTCCCTTACCTCCCTTAATCCCATAGTATATGATCAGTCACCCTTTATACCCCCAGGGCAGCAGCTCTTTCTGCCCACAGGTCCTATCCCTGTACCTTAATAAACCACCATTTTGCACCAAAGACATCTCAAGAATTCTTTCTTGGTTGTGGGTTCTAGACTTCACGCCACTGAACTTCATGTATATTCCAAAACCCTATCAGTTACATGTGTATAACAGCCATTCAGGACAGATGTCTGCACAGAGTTCAATTTAAAAATTATAAATCTATATATGGCCTTCCAAGTAGTGGGACTCATTGATATTAATTGGTATATATCTGAAGAAATGGATGAGCTGAATAGCCTTTAGGTAATATTTTAAAACATTGTTTTCCTTAAAATTTTTTGATAGCTCTTATAGGCAAATATTTTCATATATATTATTATATTCAATCATAAGTCCTAAGAAACAAATATATAAAAGGAAACAAATAGCTTTTAATTAACAATTAGCGCAGTGTGAGTGTACAATATTACTTGGATAGGAAAAAACTAAACAAATAAACCTAGTACAGTTGTAAAACATTAACATAAGTAGGATGTCTGGAATGGTGAGAGTCCCATTGTATTACTCAGACCTTACCTGCATCACTGATTCAAATTCTGGCCACCTTAATTTTAGATAAGTATTTGCAGACAAGCAGTTCAAGAGGCAAAGCACAAGGATGATTTCAAAATGCTAGCTGTATTTTATTTTTTAAAAATGGTTAAAGTAATTGGAGAGGCTCAATTTTGAGGTCATAGGATGATAGAACTTAAAAGCCAGCTTCCAAAATCTCTGAACAGATACTGTAAAAGAGCTACACCAGTTGTATGTGTGTGCTGATGTATGAGGCAGAACTAGGGTCAACGTATACAATGTAGAAGAAGACAGAGTTCTACTAATTAGAAGGAAAAATTATCTAGTAGTCAGAAATTTCAAAAATGGGAGAGCCTTTTTCAGAAAGTAATGGATTCATGTCCTTGGAGAAATGTTAATAAGAAAAGATACAGGTGAGAGATGATCCAACTTTTGAATACATAGTTGTAGTAAGTGATGATAAGATCCATTAGAACACTAAAACTCTGTCATTTGGGTCAGCATTCAAAGCCCTTCTTACTTTTTAATATTAATTTATTCAACTTGTTTTCAATCAAATACTACTATACCCTAAGTGCATATTTAAGCATTGGATGATACAGCAGTAAGTAAGAAAGGGAAGGTTCCTTTGAAGCACAGTCTAGGAGGAGTTAGTTGGTGGATAGAGATTAACACTAAAAAATCTCCATACCACAGGAGGAAATTTTTTTTTTTTTTTTTTAAAGAGAGAGTGCATAAGCTTGGGTAATGGGGTGGGGCAGGGGAAGAGGGCGAGAGAGAATCTTAAGGAGGTTCCACACCCAGAGTAGAGCCTGATGTCCGTTCAATCTCAAGACACTGGGCTGAAATCAAGAGACAGATGCTTAACTGACTGAGCCACCCAAGCACCCCTGAAGGAAAGTCTTTGATTGACAGGGGCTTATGCCTGCCTATGAGGATTGCTGCATTTACTCTCTCATTTAGTGGGCTCTGTCTTGGGGTCTCCTGTGTCTCTCACTTCCTGCCATTGAATTCATCTTTACAGGGTTGTCCCTGATGATTGCTCTCAGATCATTGGGTATAGAGCATCCTTTGCCTTTTTAGTATGAGTGTCACTTAAGTTTCTATTCTGATGTTATGAATACTATAGTTACACTAACAGATAATAGGATTGTAGGTGGGACATATTAAAGCCATGGACACAAACACAATCAGCCAAAGATGACTCCTCTAATTAGAAACATCATCATATTAAAAATTCAGTTTCAAAGTTACTAAAGATGTGTGTCTCAAAACCTGATCTGAAAAGCAACTACATTAAAAAATATATATATACTTGTTTAAAATACAGATTTCTGCTCCTTTGAGTCACAGATGAATGCTTGTGGAGAGACACTATCAATAATTATTTTGAAGATTTATTTATATTAGAGAGAGAGAGAGTACACATGGTGTGGGAGCAGTGGTAGGGAGAGGGAGAGAAGTCTTCAAGCAGACTCCTGCTGAGCACAGAGTCTGACTGAGGGTTCGTTCAATCCCTGGTCCCTGAGATTATGACTTGAGCCAAAATCAGGATTCAAATGCTTAACTGGCTGAGCCACCCAGGTGCCCCTTTCAATCACCATTTTGAACAAACTTTTCAGGGATGTGTATACATACTAATGTTTTCAAACCTCCATATTAAAAAGTAAGAACTCAACCACCTTGAAAAATTATATGAATAGCTTAAAGGGAAGTTTCTTAGAAACATTAAAAAATATAGAACCTCCAATTACAAGAGCCAAAGAAAAGAAGACATGACTCCTGCAGACCCATGGCTGCAGGACCTAGAGTAAATTTAGGGGATTTCTCATCCTCCTCACAATTATAAATAAGGCATACAGACCACACTTTCCCTTATTCTAGCCAACATGTGATGCCTCTGGAGAGGTGATTCTGTTGATATCTAACAACATAATATAAAAAGGGATCAGATAAAAGCTAGAACTGGTTTTCTAAAAAACAGTGTTTCTACAGTGGCCTACAGGAATTTATAAAAAGTTTTAAAAATGACTTATTAATTGCTCTTAAACATGGCCATATTGTATGCTAATTGTCACAAGCATACTTGTGCAATCTTCCTATCTAAATTGTAAGTTCCTCAAGGAAACCTTCTTTAATAACCTTCTTGTATATAAATATTCAACACATAGTAAATGCTTAATAAATATTCAGTTTCACATGATGCGGGGACAATGAAAGTTATAGACTGTTGGCCAAATGAGGACCTTTCTAAAGTAAGTCAGAAATAAAAACAAGCCCTTAATATATATTATAGTTAGATCTATACAGACAATGGGATTTAGCTGTATTCATTATTCATCATCACTAAATATCTTATATTGCAGGAGACAGAAAGAAAGAGGAAGACAGAGAGAGGGAGGAAGGGAAGAAAGGAAGGAGGGACGGAAAGAGGAGAGAAAGAAAGAGATGGATAGAGAGACACTTATGGACTTGATTTATTTTTTTTATTTTATAAAATGATGAACTGGGACTTCTCCTTGGATAGCATGGAGTAGGTGGAGTTATTTAAAGTGAACCCTCTGCTCAGGCATCTGGACACTTCAGATGGAGTTCATCCTGTATGGTGGGCCAAGGCCCTGAAGCCATCTCTGTGCAAGGTGCCAAGGGTTCATGAAGGTTCTGATGCAGGCCCCTGCCTATTTGTGAGCCACTGAGGAAGGACCCTGCTTGGTCCCCAGGCACACCCTTCTGCAGTTTTCATAGGTGCTAACAAGAACATCACCTTCTCCACCAGACAGTGCTCCACCCCCACATGCTCTAAGCTGAAACCTCAGCCCTCCACTCTGGGACAAACACTGAGGCCCTTGTTTACAGGTCATCAATGTTTCACCAAACAAATTCCATGATGCTGTTCAAATACAAGTTACAAAACCTTGATTTATTTATTTATTTTTACCATTAAAATAAGAAAAAAAATGAAAGCAATAGATTGTAAAAATCCACTTACCAATATCTTGAAGACAGGAGAGCCCCTGATTAAAATCTGCATGACTTTTTAGAGAACACGGTGAATTAGATTTATTTAAGGTCTCCAATGACACAGTGACGGGCCTTGCAGATCAAGAGAAGTGTTACCTCCAATGTCACTTGGTTTTAGTAGTTTAGATTCTAAATTTATGACAAAATTAAAAATTAGGTGTAAGCATTCAATACAAAGCAAAAAGCTAAGTGGTGGTTAAGTGAGGGAAGCAGTCTCTCTGTTTGGAGGCAGAACTTTTCCAGTATTTTTCTCTGTATCTTTTAATCAAACTAGTCAGACTTGGCATATCTACACGGTGTTGTAATTGGAACAACTAATCCTCATGGATGCCTATAATTACACTGTCATGTAAATTAGTTGTGGCTGATTGGTTGGACTCAAGGTCAGAATTATTTTCTAATGCTTCCACCACAGAAAATCTAGACAGAGTCTGAATGATGTTATGAACACTATACAACTACATCCACATATGCCAAAGCTCAAGGGACAGACTTTACTAACTCTGACTACAAGTCTGAGAGTCATTTGTGCAATACACATGGAACACAATATCTTGTGAGTTCAAAGGTAAGGTCTTAGAGAATCCTATAATGATGTTCACAAAAGAAGAAGTACGCTTTTGAGATATTGTAAGTCCTTAGAATGGATGACTGCAAATTCACAGGGGAATCAGATTTATACCCAACTACTTCAAAGATCAATGTTTAAGGAAATATAGATACTGTTTTCAGTTTTAAAGTTCCTATTGGAGACATTAGCCATAGGAGATTAAGTTCATAAATTTAAACGGAGAGATTCAATTGCCAAATATTTAAGAACCAGATTAAAAAGATTAACAGAACTGAAGGATTTAGTACAGTGCAGTATGTTCTTTCTCATGCATACATCAACGATATGGTACTTAATGAGTTTTATTTCTCTAGGTATAGCAGGAGAAACTGTGCAATTAGAATCTATGATTTTTTTTTTCTGGTGATTCCATCTTCAGTTCACTTCCTAAGTCTAGGATGCTCTCTTGAAGAAAGTGGAAACTGCCTATCATCTATGTAGCCAGCATTCTTGACATCTGCTGTCTGTCCATCTGTCAATGTCTTTCTATTCACCTACCCATCTATCTACCCACTGTCATATATCAGAAAAGATTTCGTTTGGTTCTTTGATATGTTCTTAGGAAAATAGTGTACAAAAATTGGCAGTGTGCAAATTTGCATTGGGTTAGATTTGACATTTGTGAAAATAGTTCCATCTTAAGGAGGCAATATTTCCTTGGAAAAAAATAAATCGTGTAATATTGAATGATTAAGAAGCTTAGAGGCAATACACAATGATTATTTGATTATATCTAAAGAAGAAATCTAATTTAATGAAAAAAAGAGTGATAACACCATGCCAGGCTACTGCAGAGACACTTCTATTGCGGTGGTGGCACCATCACATTGTATTCCCCTTCAGCACTCTGAACAGAATTTCCATTAACTCTCCTAATTGCTTTTACATGTAGGACAAGGGTTTTCAACTCTCCAACAGTTTGTTTAACAATAATTCACTCAAAAAGTCATCCATGTGGAGGTCTCTATAACAATGTAAAGTTCTCCCTAGTGTGTAGCAGGTAATTATTTTTTTCAAGTTGAGTTGGACAATAATCTTTGTGTAAACAAGACATTCCTACGCAGTCTGTTGATGATTGTTAATTAATTTTTGCCTATTGATGTAAATACAAAATTTCATTTAGAGGCTGTGAATTGTATGAAATATTAATTACATTATAGAAGTTTCAGAGCACCACAGAATGATAACAAAAGTGGGCATTGATAAGCTTCTAATAGCAACCCATTCACTGGAGCTATTATTTTCATAACCCCTTATTTTTCATTAGTTATCTGTCAGTTTATAATATAGTTGTTAATTGGAGTAGAAACAGAATGTGTGAACTCTGTTTTCCCAATTGTGTCCGTGAGTTATACAGAAAGACAAACATATACATAACCATAGTTGCATTGCCTTTTCAAGGCTTACAAAGCTAACAAGATAGAACCAAAAATGTGAGAAAACATAAGAGAGATCTCACCACAGTCTCAGGGGGCAGTCTTTTGACAGCCCTCCATGAATAAGGAGAAGCCTGATGACCTAACTGACTACCAAGTAGAGGGAAATCCCAGATGAATAAAATCATTTTGTGCCCATCCAGTGTAAACAAGTTGGAATGGAAAAATGATAAGCTGTTTTTGTTCAAGGAAAGTATAAAACACGCAGAAGAAAAGAAGCTCTCTCCTACTTTCCAAAATTTAACCTTGAATGAGCCTTTTTAATGAAACTACTTTATTATTTAAAAAAATACTCATTTGTCCAAGCATTGTGGTACCAATTATCATACTTTAATAATTTTGCAAAAAAAACCCTTGATAATAGAATTAGAAGAAAATTTTATAGTTTTATAGTTTACTGACACTCTTATGCAATAATAATCCATTAAAAGATAAATAATATGTACATTTCATTTAACATATATTTTTAACCGTATTTTAACCATATTTAAAAAGCCGAATTTAGTCTTCTTTGTCTAGTATTAAGTACTATAATAATATATACATATTATATACATATATATGTATATGCTGGTCACGTCTATCATACTTAGAAACTGACCTCTTAACATTTGTCAGAATGATATTTTAAAAAATTACCTGGAACTTAAATAAAGTAAAATAAATTTCCATATTTTCTATAATTTTAGTGAGATAAATTCATTTTTTTAAAGAGTTTATTTATTATTTGAGGGAGTGGCAGGCAGAGGGAGAAGCAGGCTCCCCACAGAGCAGGAACTGAATGGGGGGGCTCAATACCAGCACCCTAGGATCATGACCTTAGCTAAAGGCAGATGCTTAATGGACTGAGCCACCCAGGCCTCTCCGGCCAATTCATTTTTTTTTTTAAATTCATTTTTATTAGCAAAAGAAAGCTAAAGAGCCATTGCAACGAGCCGTCTTTGAAAACTGTAACTCTAGAAAATATCCCTTGGTTAGTTGCGATGATTGAATGTCCATTTCCTTCATAGGATGGAAAATGTAAAGCTTTCGTGTTTTATTAAACTTTAATTTAATAATTATTTCATGAAAGCTAAATAAGGCCTTTCTAAATCACCTGTAGATCTGTTTGCCTTCTAGCCCACACAGATACTGTTACAAAGTTGGGGAATGTTTAGTGAAATTGTGCTATTGTATTACTTTGAAGTACAAAAACTAAGCAGTATGATGTGTTTAAACACACACACATACACACACACTCACATCTCATTTCATTCTCTACTAATCTCATTCTCCTTTAGACATTTCTCTCCATACTTCCATGAACACATAAATAATATATATTTTACACATAAGTGGGATCAGATTATATATGTTGTCAGACCTTTGTCTTTTCAATTCACATTCTACCAAATGTTTTATATCTATATACGTATATATCTATTTTTTAATGGACACTCCATTTTACATATTAAGAATGTACCATATTTTACCTAACCACTTCCTTATGGATGGGAAATTAGGTTGTTTCTCAATATTTCAATATTGCAATCACATCTGTGAAGAACATTCTTGCACACATGTCTTCATGTGTCTGTGTGAACATTCTGAAGGGAGGGCATCCTGTATGTCTTGTAATGCTCATCATTATGAGAACATTCCCTTTGAACTTACTTAATCTTTTGGACATCTATTTTTTGTTTTAGGAAGTAAATGTTAGAAATGCTGCCATGGGCCTGGTTGAGAAGCAGCCAACAGAAATTTAAAGCAAGATAATTTCTCTGTCAGCTTTTACAAAAAATTTGTATGATTAACAAAAAAAGTACCAGCTCTGCAGGGAGAGAGAGATTCGGGGGCACACGGCATGGTGAACAGATCCTGCTCTGATAGCAGGGCTTTTTTCCACCTGCAACAATGTTGCATCCCTTTCCCCCACACATACAGGGACATGTGACAATATGTGGAGACATTTTGCTTGTCATACCTAGGGGTGAGGGAATATTACCAACATACAATCGAATGACGCCAAGGATGTTTCCAATGTGTAGGATAGCTCTCTACAACAAAGAGTGATCTGGATTAAAATATCACATACTGAGGCTAAGAAACCCTGTTCTATTAAAATTAGAAAAGTACATCCCTTTCTCTGGCTTTAATAACCCAGGTCACAGGTCTTGGCAAATAGAACAGTGATTGTGTTTTGCCTCACTCACATGTTCAAGCAGGTGCCGTTTTATGGGGCCTACCTGGCAGCTTTGAAGGAAGTGCCCTGAGACTGAATGGCAGCACCTCATGAACCCGAGGTTAATTGTAGGAAGGCCATGTCTTTTGATAGCTTCAATAAATAAATAAATAAATAAATAAATAAATAAATAAATAAAATAACATTTAGCCACTAAACAGACTGAAGCTATAATGGAAAAATCCTAGAGTGAGTATCAATGAACTTTGAATTTTTTCGGCTTAGCTCTTGTCTAATAATATTACCTGTGACATGGAAATCTTGAATTGGGTAACTCTTTGATCAGGTACAGAACTAAAACCCTGCCATTTTTAGGCACACAGTATATGATTAAACGTAAGGACTCAGGGCCCAGATGACGACTTGGCTTCATTTCTACCTCTACCTCTTATAAGGTCACTACCTTGGGAAGTTGTCTCTCAATGCCTCAGTCTTGTTATCTTAAAAAGGAAATAACAGTAACTCATACTTCATAGGATCATTGTGAGAATTATGTACCTTAAAACACCTAAAATACTCAAGAAAAGTGTCTGACACTTGGTATCTCTTGAACTTATGACGGCTATGGTAATCATAGTGAAATAAGAATCTCTACAAGAACTTACAATGCCCTGGGCCCTTGACTGCTTCTCCATCTTGATTTTTATTTTCCTGCAGATAAGACTGTTCCCCAGGCATCTGTCTCCCTGGGGCTTTTGCACCTATCCTTCCTTCTGTTTGATATCCCCTCAGCTCCTAGGCATTTTAGTCCCAGTACATGTTAGTGCTTAGCCAGTCTGTGTGGAATGCTATTTTGTCTGGTGACTGTGCTCCATATTTCTGGTACCTTTCCCCTCTGAGGGTTATGGAACTAGGTCAAGTAGAATGGTGGTAGTCAGGATGGTTCACAAAGGCCATTCTCTTGTTCTAAACACATGGTGGGACCTCGGTCATGCACAGGCTTGAAGCCAGCTGCAGTCACGTTACTTGCTTCCACTGAGAGAATTTAGGGAAATGTGATATGTGCTTACATCCACTTTCTGGATATAATTTAAGAGCTACCATGTAGCCATACTCTTCTCTCCCCTTCTGTGATTAGGGAAGCTTGTCTCAATGAATCTGTCCCACCTGGGTCACTGTCTGACTCAGTGAACAAAGCCCCTTGGCAGCCTGCAATAGACATGTAACCTGGGCAAGAAATAGGCTTTGTCATTTCAAGTTGGATTATTTGTTATCTTAGAAAAAACTAGCCTATCTGAAGTGATAGGTAGAGCAGAACAAAGCTATTAACAACTCAGTCTTTTCTCTGCTTTTTGAGGTAATTCTCGCAAATGTAAGTTATCTTAGTGCTGGTAAAATCGGTCTAATATAAGTTATAAAAATAAAAATTTAATTAAAATTAAAATTTTTCCCAAGTTGTGAGAGTGGAGTACCTTGGCTCCCTTTCATACACATTATCCAAAAATATCTTATTAATTAAAAATTTTTCTGAATCAACATTCTCTATCTGGATGGATATAGGATTTTAAACTGAAGTGTTAAAAAACAAACAAGAAAAAATTCCTAGGGCTTAACCCCCCAAAATTGTGATTGGCCTGGGATGGGGCCAAGGCCTCACTGTGGTACGTATGATTCCAATATGCAGCCAACGTCAAGAATAACTGCTCTTATTGTACAGAAAGTCTATGAGGAATGTTTATCACTGGGCCAAAGAGGTTGCTTTAAAATTTTTCTGAGTCAAGTGAAGATAGCTGTAGGGTAAACTTGTGCAGTCCCTTAATTTTTCTAGATTTGTTTCTCAACTGTAAAGCTGGGATGACAACTCCCGTTCTTCTGGCTTGTGTGGCCCCATGTTTTGCATATGTGAGAAGGAGACCTTTATTCACTTCTCACTCAAAAAGGATCCAATAAAGGTCAGATACCAGACATCAGTAGGATGTCTGAACAACTACGGGTTCTAAGGAACAGAGTGGATTTCCAAATTAAAGATTTCTTCTCACAGGACACCTAATATTCTTTGGGATTTTAATAGCCACTATCCATGTCAATAACAGTTGGAGGTCAAGTGTTGATTTGAGATGAGTAACAATGAAATGGAATTTTTCTTCTAAAATTTGAACTCCCATTTTCTTTCCCCTTTTTTGTTTTAAAAAGAAACTGAAAGTATTCCTCAGTAAGAGAATACTTAAAACAAACAGTTGGAATTCGGCAATGCAGTTATGTGAGAGAAAGGAGACATGTTGAGAACTATTATGTTTGGAATAGTGATGTCATTAAGCAATTTTTTCTTTCCTGATTGTTTCACCTACTCCGGGAAATAGATATACTCTGTTCCAGTGCATCCCATATAGTCTTTAAGGTAATAGCAGGTAATCTCATAGTTGATTGTTTGGGTTTATTGTTTGAGTTGACTAGTATATTCCAAAAAAATCAAAAATTTTGCCTACCTTATGCTCACTGTGTAGAGATACTCTGAGACAATTTTCCGTGTCCAAAAGGTGAAAGAAGTAAGAATAGTTAAGTCTATTTTTTTATCATGAACTCAAGCTTACTTTTAAAGATTGTATCTAGATAACTCAGTTGCCTTATTTGTTTTTCTTCAAATATGCTGAGGCATCAGGCTGACGCAGTTGTACCACAGCAATTAGACTTGTTTTTACTCTTCTTGCACATCATAATTGCAGCCAGTTCTTTTGCTATAATGTAAAAGGAGCAAGAATTTTACTAAAACAAGAAAGAAACAAAAATTCAACTTTGTGTGAATAAGTATGTTCAGGAGTGACAAAGTTAGTACAATATTAAAACAAATATTGGATCTCTGTATACATACATTTGTAGCTCTAAAATTAAGTTGTTTTATGTGTGTGTGTGTGTGTGTATTCTTAAATTGTCATTGTTTGTAAATGGCAAGCCTTAACAATTTTGTTTATATACCTATGTAACAATTGTTATATTTAACTTTTTAAAAATATTTAATTTATTTATTTGAGAGAGAGAGAGCACAAGCAGTGGGGAGGGGCAGAAGGAGAGGGACAAGCAGATTCCCTGCTGAGTGCCCCGTCAGGCCTTGAGGGGGGCCTCAGGGACCGGCTCCAGGTGAGGCTCAACGAGGATGCTTAATGGCGACCCTGAGATCATGACCAGAGCCAAAGTAGGACGCTTTACCAACTGAGCTTTCCAGGTACCTCCCACTCATTTAACTTTTTAACCTTGGGACCACAGCATCCAAAATCAGTAATTAGTTTGAGGGAAAAAAAAAAAAAAAGCAGAAGCATGAAGGATTATTCTTTCCTGTTCAGAAAATACAGTGCTAATATGATAGTGGTCACTAATGAAAGTTGCATGCATCAGCTTAATAAATTATTGGTTTAAGAAGAGATTGTGGACAAAGCATTATCTAAAAATGTCCTGATTTTTAACAGACAACCAACACTGTATTTACTTTCACATGTAATTCATTTGGTGTAGTGACTGATTTCATAGTAATAGACAAAAATTAGAAATTAACAAATTGTTCTCTTCTATTTTATATATATATATTTATTTTTTTAAATAAACATATTATGTATTTTTCTCCCCAGGGGTACAGGTCTGTGAATTCCCAGGTTTACACACTTCACAGCACTTACCATAGCACATACCCTCCCCAGTGTCCATAACCCCACCCCCTTCTCCCACTCCCCTTCCCCCCAGCAAACCTCAGTTTGTTTTGTGAGATTAAGAATCACTTATGGTTTGTCTCCCTCCCATCTTGTTTCATTTACTCTTCTCCTATCTCCTTAACCCCTCGTGTTGCATCTCTACTTCATCATATCAGGGAGATCATATGACAGTTGTCTTTCTCTGATTGACTTCTTTCGCTAAGCATGATACCCTCTAGTTCCATCCATGTCGTCGCAAATGGCAAGATTTCATTCCTTTTGATGGCTGCATAGTATTCCATTGTGTATCTATACCACATCTTCTTTATCCATTCATCTGTTGATGGACATCTAGGTTCTTTCCATAGTTTGGACATTGTAGACATTGCTGGTATAAACATTCGGGTACACGTGCCCCTTCGGATCACTATGTTTGTATCCTTAGGGTAAATACCCAGTAGTGCTATTGCTGGGTCATAGGGTAGTTCTATTTTCAACATTTTGAGGAACCTCCATGCTGTTTTCCAGAGTGGTTGTACCAGCTTGCATTCCCACCAACAGTGTAGGAGGGTTCCCCTTTCGCCACATCCTCGCCAGCATCTGTCATTTCCTGACTTGTTGATTTTAGCCATTCTGACTGGTGTGAGGTAATATCTCATTGTGATTTTGATTTGTATTTCCCTGATGCCTAGTGATGTGGAGCACTTTTTCATGTGTCTGTTGGCCATCTGCATGTCTTCTTTGCAGAAATGCCTGTTCATGTCTTCTGCCCATTTCTTGATTGGATTGTTCTTTGAGTGTTGAGTTTACTAAGTTCTTTATTTTTTGGACACTAGCCCTTTATCTGATATGTCGTTTGCAAATATCTTCTCCCATTCTGTCAGTTGTCTTTGGGTTTTGTTAACTGTTTCCTTTGCTGTGCAAAAGATTTTGATCTTGATGAAATCCCAATAGTTCATTTTTGCCCTTGCTTCCCTTGCCTTTGGCGATGTTCCCAGAAGAAGTTGCTGTGGCTGAGGTCAAAGAGGTTGCTGCCTGTGTTCTCCTCAAGGATTTTGATGGATTCCTTTCTCACATTGAGGTCCTTCGTCCATTTTGAGTCTATTTTCATGTGTGGTGTAAGGAAATGGTCCAATTTCATTTTTCTGCATGTGGCTGTCCAATTTTCCCAACACAATTTGTTGAAGAGGCTGTCTTTTTTCCATTGGACATTCTTTCCTGCTTTGTCAAAGATTAGTTGACCATAAAATTGAGGGTCTATTTCTGGGCTCTCTATTCTGTTCCATTGATCTATGTGCCTGTTTTTGTGCCAGTACCATGCTGTCTTGATGATGACAGCTTTGTAATAGAGCTTGAAGTGCAGAATTGTGATGTCACCAACTTCGGCTTTCTTTTTCAATATTCTTCTGGCTATTCGAGGTCTTTTCTGGTTCCATATAAATTTTAGGATTATTTATTCCATTTCTGAAAAAATGGTTGGTATTTTGATAGGAATTGTATTAAATGTGTAGATTGCTTTTAGTAGCATAGACATTTTCATAATATTTGTTCTTCCAATCCAAGAGCATAGAACATTTTTCCATTTCTTTGTGTCTTCCTCATTTTCTTTCATGAGTACTTTATAGTTTTCTGAGTATAGATTCTTTGCCTCTTTGGTTAGGTTTATTCCTAGGTATCTTATGGTTTTGGGTGCAATTGTAAATAGGATTGACTCCTTAATTTCTCTTTCGTCTGTCTTGTTGTTGGTGTAGAGAAATGCAACTGATTTCTGTGCATTGATTTTATATCCTGACACTTTACTGAATTCCTGTATAAGTTCTAGCAGTTTTGGAGTGGAGTCTTTTGGGTTTTCCACATATAGTATCATAACATCTGTGAAGAGTGATAGTTTGACTTCTTCTTTGCCGATTTGGATGCCTTTAATTTCCTTTTGTTTTCTGATTGCTGAGGCTAGGACTTCTAGTACTATGTTGAATAGCAGTAGTGATAATGGACATCCCTGCCGTGTTCCTGACCTTCGTGGAAAAGCTTTCAGTTTTTCTCCATTGAGAATGATATTTGCAGTGGGTTTTTCATAAATGGCTTTGATAATATTGAGGTATGTGTCCTCTATCCCTACACTTTGAAGAGTTTTGATCAGGAAGGGATGCTGTACTTTGTCAAATGCTTTTTCAGCATCTATTGAGAGTATCATATGGTTCTTATTCTTTCTTTTATTGATGTGTTGTATCACATTGATTGATTTGAGGATGTTGAACCAACCTTGCATCCCTGGAATAAATCCCACTTGGTCGTGGTGAATAATCCTTTTAATGTACTGTTGAATCCTATTGGCTAGTATTTTGGTGAGAATTTTCGCTTCTGTGTTCATCAAGGATATTGGTATGTAGTTCTCTTTTTTGATGGGATCCTTGTCTGGTTTTGGGATTAAGGTGATGCTGGTCTCATAAAATGAGTTTGGAAGTTTTCCTTCCATTTCTATTTTTTGGAACAGTTTCAGGAGAATAGGAATTAGTTCTTCTTTAAATGTTTGGTAGAATTCCCCATGGAAGCCGTCTGGCCCTGGGCTTTTGTTTGTTTGGAGATTTTTGATGACTGTTTGAATCTCCTTACTGGTTATGGGTCTGTTCAGGTTTTCTATTTCTTTCTGGTTCAGTTTTGGTAGTTTATATGTCTCTAAAATTGTTCTCTTCTTAAATGTCAAATAATATGGCAGTTGTTTTACTGTTGAAATTGAATTTACACTTCAAAAATGTTAGGATTTAAAATTTTATTTTTTATTTCACAAACCTAATCTCTTTCAGTTGTTTTAAAGCAAAATTATATCCTTTTTCCTGGTATGAGGTAAAACAAAAGGTAGTATATGCATATTTATATGTGACAAATATACAAATTATTTATAAATTCTAAATTTCAGTTGTTTTTCTGTGCTTTGTTTCCTGCTTGGCCCTTAGAGTGTCACTGTGTACATTCTGTGAATTCATGTACTCATTTCAGGACTTACCCCTTGGTTTTATAATTTAGTTTTTCCAATTGTATTTTTTATTTTACTTACAAATATGGTCATTTCTCTCATCAATAAAATATACTTTAAGCTGCATAAGCAGTTTCATTTACATATTTTTCTCTTTTAAAAAATTATTATTTCAGTTTCAGTTTTGTAATTTTAATTTGAATATTTATCAAAATAACATATATACCTTGTTGAAGGTCACATAATATAGGGCTTATAAGAACAAAAGAGCAGTGTCCTATCTCATCTTCCTATCCTTAGTATCTTCTCTTTACAAAGCAACTGATTTCAACTATTTTTTCCTTGAAATTATAGTTATTTTTCAAAATAAAAAATGTATGGACAGTTGTTAATTTTACTACTTTGACATGCTTTATTGACTTCCTATTTAAGGAACATAAGAATTTACACACACATATGCACACACAAATAGTTCTTTTCCATGCTTTCAATGCATTGATTTCACAATTTTTGTTAAATCTATATTCATTTCAACTGTAAATCAACTTTTAGCTCAATCACATGCCATAGGGTTATATTGTGTCTTTTTCTCATACAACTTTTTCTCCTCTCTGAGAGTCATAAAGACTTTGATTTTTCAGTGACTGAGGTTTTGTTGTAACTGTTGCTAATCTGCAAACTGTCTGAAGACTTTCTCAATGAGACCAAACACACCAGATAATCTGTCCGGTCCACTTTCTCCCCAGAAAATATCCTTTCTGGTGCCCTGACATTCTGCACCAATCTGAATTTTCTGCAGAGGCAAGCAGCAGGGTGACTTCCCTGGGCTTTTCTTTCACCTCTCTGGAGATTTTCTTTTGTTCTTTTCCAGAGTAAATCCCTTCTTCACTAAATTTCTTTCCTTTCTCTGTCTTATTTTATGGCCTCATGTTGATGAAATAAATCTTTCCATATCTTCCTGGAAAAAGGTACATCGGTATAAAATTCTTGAGTCCTTGAGTCTGATAATGTCTTTATTCTTCTCTCATATGTGGTGAATGCTTAGTCCAGTTTAGAACTCCAGCTTGAAAAAATTTTCCTCAGAATACTTAAGACATTATTTCATTGGCATCCAGTTTCCAGTGTTGTTATTGAGAAGCTCAAAGCAGTCTGAGATCTAGTCATTTCTATGTGATCTGTGTTTTCTTCTTCCTTTCTAAAAGATTTTATGTTTATTCTTCTTTAATTCTGATGAACTAAATTTTTATAAGTTCTTATGAGTTGTGTGGGTCTTCTTTTTTTTTTTTTTTTTTTTCAGAATTAGTGTTATTTATATATGAAGAAGTTGAGATACAGGTAAGTTCAATAACTTGCCTGAAGTTACAAGGTAGTAAATAACAAAACTTGGATTAGAATCCAGGTAATCTAGCTCTACAGTCTTCTCTTGTGACCATTAAGATAGGAAGTGAATAGCTTTTTGTTAAATGTGTGTTAGGACAAGGCTTTCTCCCTTGATTAGTCATATACTGTTGTATGTTGGGACTTCCATAGAATGAGAATTTTGTAAATGCTTTGTGGAAAAATGACACAATTTTTACTAAAACACCATATTGATTAGATCATAGTACCCATCTTAATACATATAATCTGTTGGAAGAGTTGTTATAAATACCCTATATACATGTGAATCATCTTCAAAATAACTGAAACAATCTACAAAATAGATATAATTTTATACTTAACAATTAATAATCACAAAGCAAAAATGGTAGCTAATATAAGAATGATAATAAACTCATCAGTTAACACACAAACAAAAATACACACAGGGCTTTTGTTGTTGTTGTTTTTAATAAAACAAACTGTAAACTTCATGTGGGAAAAAAGCAAGCAAGAAAAACCAGGCAAATTTTGAAAACAAAGAGTAATGACAGTAGGCTATTATTTTAGATATTAAAATTCACAGAGCTACAATAATTTAAATAATGTAGTTTTCAATGAATAATACATTAATGGAATAGAATAGAAAATTCAGAAACAAGATCAGATATTTTCAGGAATGTAATATGTGATAAACAAACAAAAGAGGAAAAACTAAATTATCTGTAAGTAATATGGCGCCCTTCTGCCATCAGTGAAAAACAAGTCAGGAGCAGCTAAGACCTGTTGCACTATTAAATAATCCCCACATATCAGTGACTTAAAAAATCAAAAGGAAAATTTTTTTTTTTTTAAACTGCATGTGCATTGTCGGTTGGATGGGGACGCTGCTCTACATCATATTCAGGTACTCAGTTCAATGAGGTTCCCGCACAGGCTTCCAAAATTGCCAGGAAGCTACAGGATATAAAGAAGATGGCATATCATGCCTTAATTCTTTAAGCTTCTGCGCAAAGTGACAAATTGTCACCTTTATTCTCAGGTCTTGAGCCTTGTATATGCGCTTGCTTTCAAGGTAGAGAATAACAAAATATAACCCTACATGTGTTTGGAAGTGGAAAACTGTAAACATTTTGGGAAAAAAACCTTAACTCCTTCCTTATCTTTCTTCTCTACCATCTTCATCCACACTGCCAAACCCAACTACCCAAGAGCACCTCCTAGTAATGTCATCAGCTGGAAAGTTCAGGAACTCTGGATTATTCCTTGCTATAGACTGGATGTTCCCATCCCCTCAAAATTCATATTTTCAGATCTTAACGCCCAAAATAATGATGTTAGAAGGTGGGCCTTTGAGAGGTAACTAGGTCGTGAGAATGGAATGTTAAGGAATAGGATTAGTGCTCTTCTAAGGGGCTTAAGAAACCAGAATTCTCCTTTTAGTCATGAGAGAATACAACAAGAACATAGTTTTCTATGAACTGGAAAGCAGGTTCTTACCAGATGTTGAGTTTGCTGATGATTTGATCTTGGATTTCCCAACCTTCAGGATTGTGAGAAATGAAATCTGTTGTTTATATGTCATCTAATGTATGGTGCTCTTGGATAACAGCTTTAACTGATGAAAACATGCCCTGCAGTCCTATGGAAGCTCTGGGTGTGGTACCTATGAAATTTAGTTCAATTTAGTTCACAGGTTTCCCCCATAGATGAAAGAGGCAAGTTGTCTGTCACATATATCTGATGTATAATAATGAAACAGGGATATGATAATGACAATAAACGTTCTTGTTTGGAAAGAGACAACTTTGAGAGACACAGCAGACACTGGTATTTATTTAGGAGTTTCTGAAACTGCAAAGAAGATATTCTGAAGGATATTTTATTCCATAATTGGGTCTTGATTTCACTTCCTGGAAGGAATGGCCTTCTCTCTTGTTTTCCTCTGTCCCTCGCTTCGCTTGCAGTGAGATTCTTCTTTTTTCACTGTCTTCTAGAACACACCGATAGTGGGCATTTGGGAATGTACCCGCCTCATAGACTGAGCAGAATTCTATCTGCCTGGTAGATGGCAGTGGACCAGTGATGTCTAACAATCAAGAAAGCTTTCCCCCTCACACTCAAGGTTGCTTTAGCAATGGAATATTCCTAAAAAGTTAATAAGATTCTTATTTATGTGGCACTAATTAATTCTATATGCCAACAGATATACCCACAGACTTCAATCTCATGACTTTCTCTCCTAAATGAACTGGGGTGTTTTACACTTACCTTATTTGAAGAGGAGAGCCTATATCTCATTTCCTTGAGATATTTATCCAAATGAATGAATTTACTTCCTGCTACACCTTTACTTCCATATACTTATATTCACTCAGAGTTTTAACAGTGAAATTGACAGCTAAATCTCCATGACAAGACTTAATTTGACTTTTCATAAAATATTTCTCACATTTAACTTACACTTTTGGAGGTTGAGGAATTGCTAGTTTAAAACTTAGAAGTCCCTGAGTTGTAAACTCTATTCACTTTCATTATTGATTGCAAACTGGTCATTTTAATTTTTTTGATATGAAACTATTTATTTATTATATAGGAAACAATTCTGAGCAAATCATTTAGTTAATCAATGTCTTGCCATGGGACTGAACGTTCATTGGATGCATGATCTGCTTCCAAAAGCAGCAATATCACTAAGTGTTTTATCAAATCACAACATTGTTCATCATGTCCCCAGTCTCTGATACAGTTTCCATGGTGGTCACTTCCAAGCCCATCTAACCACTGCCACATGCTCTAAATGGTTTTAGGAAGTGGTGGAATGTGATGCAGTTCTCCACTTCTAGATACCAATTGTTATATTCAGTGAGATTGGTTGAGTTATGCTGTGGTAACAAAAAAACCACAAATGTCAATGTCTAAAAATAACAAGTTTATTTTTTATTCATATTACAGGTTCATTGTGGTTTGAATGGAGATCTCTCCTCTATGGTAAATTCACTCCCACTCTAGGACCCAAGCTATCCAAACAGCTTCTCTCTGTGGAGAAATAAAAACAATTCTAGCAGAAGAAAAAGAGATCATATTGAATTGTACACTGACTCTTCAAACTTCTACCTGGAAGGGATGTATGACACTTTTCACATTTTTTTTGAACAAAGCAAGTACTATTACTATATCTGAATTCAAAGAAGGAGGAAAATACAATTCTAGTCTGTGCCTCTAGAGAGAACTGAAAATATTAATAACTAGCACTAAATAACTTCCATAGTTTCTGTATCATTTTTGGTAAGATAATACATTTGTAATAATTCTTTATTTTAAAGTTAAAAACATTTATGAAAATAAACACAATATTTTATATAATCTTAACATTGAAAAGAATTTTTAGATAGAACATAAAACTAAACACTCATAAAAATATACTGATAAATATTACCAGGTGTTAAAACTTAGATAAGACATAAAAAAAAAAAAAGGAAACATCAATGGTTTATTATGATGTCAAGAATGTTTGTAATAAGAGAAGTATAACTAACATAGGGAGACCCCAATTTTTGACTATCAGGTTGGCAGAGATAAGAATGTTTGATGATGCACTGATTTTAAGAGAAAGGTCGGGGGATAGAAATTTTTATTTAATGCTGGTGGGAAAGCAAATTACTACAATATTTTGAAGGAAAATGTGACATTATTTATTCAAGTTAAACATGTATATACCCTTTCAATTCTAGATATTCATATTACAGATAGGATGTGAAAAGAGACATGCATAATAGTTAATATTAATTGCAATATTTTTATAGAAGTTTAAATACATCACAAGAGCCCATAAAAACTGGAAATTGGTTAAAAATAATTCTTGGTGCATACATAAAATTGAATGCTATGCAGTTGTTCCATGAGCACTAACAGAGACATATTTCCAAGATATTCTGACTCAAAAAATAAAAATAAAAATAAGGTACAAAGGCAAATTAGGTTATGCTACTGTTACTGTAAAAACAAGAATACAAACAGATCTGAAGAACATATGAAGTAGTAACAATAGTTGCCTCTAAATGTCTGGGGACCGGAGAATAAAGACTTTTATGGTGTTTGATACCTTTTGCATTTTATACCATATGCCCTAAACTATTCTAAAATAATTTGAAATTGACAAAGATTATTTTAAAGGGATTTTGAATTCTCAACTATTTCTCTTTAAAATAATAGCTTAACTTTTTGTTGGGTCATTCTGTGTTTTCCTGAATACAAATGCATGGAAATAAAAGATCATCTGGCAGTACTGGGTTCTATTCTCTGAGTCCAGTTTTCTTTGTCTTGTGTGAGACCTCAAATATTTTTAAGATGGAGAGGAGGTACACAGTGGCTGTGACCAAGATGGTGAAGGGGCATCAGAGATGGTGCTGATGACTACCAAAAAGAAAAGCAAGCCCTTATGTAGATCCTTCTGAAGATTGGCAGGAGGGGTGGGAGAGGTGGGGATTCCTGTTTGTAGCAATCCTGAAAATAATGCTTAATATCACAGGAAGAAGAGAATACTTCACTGCTTGAATGAGGGTCTGGTCTTCATCAAGCAACATTAAGCATTTTGACTGCAAAAAAATGGAAATTTTTTTGGCTAGGGAATTGAGAAGAAAGTAACAAAATCAGGCTAGGGGGATATTCTTTATTTGTTTGCATTGAAGTTAAGAGGATCTTTGATTGGATTTCCCCAGAGGCAGAACCTGAGACAAGGATTAGAATGAGACAAGGATTAGAATGCAAATTGTCCCCTCCCTTTTCTGTTGGTAAGGGTTTGCACAGGACTGAAAAGGTTCTGCCTTTAAATTTGATAACTTTTGGCTCATTGTTATTTACATTGAATATTTTTTCCTCAGAAAATTTTAAAATATTGAGTCAACTTATTTATTATTTAAAGATACTTAAGGCTTGCTGGAAGTTCTTTGTAAATTATCTTATTTACTTTCTATATGTAGATACCTACATACCTATTTCATTCCTGATATAATGTGATTTATATCTCAATCTCAATAGAACCTTGACTCTTTTATTAGTCCTTTCAAAGAAACAAATTTTACTTTTGGTATATCATTTTATTGTCATACAGCTTTAAATTCTAAGCATTTTAAAAGTTCCATACTATATTATTTCGTTATTTTTTTAAATATTTAAATTATTTGGAAGTACTGTAATTTCCAACTGGATATTATGCCTATTTGTACTTATTGTAGTGGTCTTTGCATATTTTCATTCAATACATTAAAATTACTCTCGTTGTAGTGCATGTTATAAATATGATTTAAATAAATATGATTAAAATAATACACATAGTAGAGTTCATAGTAAAAGTTCCATAAACATATGTATTCTTAAGTGAATAATATTTATCTCCTAACTGTGTTTTTAATTCCTCTATATTTAACCTTTGTTTGGCCCACCTCATCTATAAAATTGAAAGGGATATATTGATAGCTCCCATATATGATGTAGGATTTATAGACTTCTTTCCATATACCCATCAGTTTCATAAAATACATTTTGACACATTAGATGATTCTAAGTTTAAATGTGTTTTATCTTCTTGGTAAATTAAATTAAATTTTTTCTCCTTAGGTAGCAACACTATTTTTCTTTTGGTGTTTCTTCTATCTTAAAGTCCATTTTTATTTGTTATTACTATAATTACTCCAGCTTTATATTCATTAGTTTTTGACTGATATGCATTTCCTATCATTTTCCTTTCATCCCTTTATGGCTTTATAGTTTGTGAAAGGCTCTTGAGAAAGATTGTAGTTGGATTAAAAGAACTTTTTGACAATCTCTGCCTTTTAACTAGTAAACTTAGTTTATTTACCCTTATTATGATTACTAACATATCAGTCTCCTTTTCACTCTCTTATATTGTACTTTTAATGTATCTCACTTTTTCTATGCTTCTTTTTCTTTTTTCCTGATTTTGCTTTTATATTTTGAATTCACATGTTTGTTTACTATTTTCATTTGTCCCCTGCAGTTGGGGGAAGGTGAGGGAAAGGGAGGTGGTCAGGGGTGCCTGAGGAATGCTACACATATTACTGAGGGGAGCGGGTGGAGAGGGGGTGCAAGGTGCTAGCTTTTGCTTTGTCCTCAGTCAGCCTCCTGCTCCCTCATCACTACCAATCTACTCACATCCACAAACAATACAAGGACTTGAGAATTCTTTGTCTTAGATCAACCCTTAACAGCTTGCATTTTTACTGTTTAGTATTATGGCTCCGCCCTTATTTTAAATTTCATAAAAACAATTTTATTCTTTCATAAAGACCCTTTAGGTCTTAAAAATATTTCATCTTTAGTTTGCTGACCATTACATTATTGGATCTCAGATTTTCCATGTGGGGATATTTTCCCTCGTTTTCATATGTGACTACAAATACCTTTTAAGTCCCTTTAATGGGAGTTTGTTTGAGGTAAACTATTAATTTTATTTATTTGTAAAGTTTTTAATCAATAATTTCTCTTCAAATATACTTCTGGGGGCACATTGTTCTAGTCAACACTTCTTTTTTTTTTTTGTGGTACTTTAAGAATAATCATCTCTCTCTGGTTTTCTTTGTTGCTGCTTAGAAGTCAGCTGTTGGTTTAATGGTGATTCACTTGCAGTTCTCTGTTCTTTCTGGCAGATTTCAAAGTATTCTCTGATATGTCTCTAGGCATGAATCTCTTTTTATTTGTTATGTTGATATCCAATGTTTTTTTTTTGTCTTTTATTAAACTTATAAGTTTTTTTTTTTTCAAATATCATCTCTTCTCCATGTCCTAGTCTCTTCTTCTAACATTCTGATCTTTCATATATTGGTTTTCCTCACATATGCTTCATGACTTGTAATATCACTTTCATGTTCCTGATTACACTGTCTATCTGGTCTGTATTCTTAGTATTTCTTCAAATATATTTTATAGTGTATCAAAATATTTAAGTTTCTTTTTAATCTGCTTTAAGTATGTTTATTGAATTGTTAATTACCACATTTTATATATCAAGAAGTTCCATTTAAACTTAAAAAAACCTCATCTTTCAACATATATTTAATATTTTTCACAACCTTAAACATAATGTGTATTTTGCTGACTGAGGACAAAGCAAAAGCTGGCACCTTGTACTGCCTCTCCACCTGCTCCCCTCGATAATATGTGTAACATTCCTCAGGCACCCCTGACCACCATAAATGAGAAACAAATAGTTAACTTGCAGAGATCACAATCCTGCAAGACAGGAATCTCCCAACTATCTTGATGTTGATGGCTTGCTAAAAAGACAACATTGATCAAGCCTGGAGACCTCTGGTAAACTGGCACCTTGTAGGCCCTCTTTAGCATATGAAAACTCCTTTGAAACCTCCCTTTTCCTCACCTTCCCCCAACTGCAGGGTACATAACCTGGTATCCCTCACAACCCCGGGCAGCAGCTCTTTCTGCCCACAGGTCCTGTCCACGTGCTTTAATAAACCACCATTTTGCACCGAAGATGTCTCAAGAATTCTTTCTTGGTCATCGGCTCCGGACCTCAGCTCACTGAACCTCACCTAAGTTCTAGAACTTCATCAGCTTATAAGACTTTTTGCTTACCAGATGATTTTATTGTTTTTACTCTGAGTACATCTCATTTTGGATTTTATTATTTCTTAAGACTTTCTTTAATATGGCTTTTCTCCTCTGGGGTGTGTGTGTGTGTGTGAGTCTATGTGTGTGTGTGTGTGTGTGTGTGTGTACTCAATTCCAGAGGAAATATTTGAGGAGTGTGTTCCATTTTTTTTTTCCATATATATGGGCATTAGCAACTCCAGTTCATGTTATATTTGTGTGTTTTTTTTTTTTAATGTTCAATTTCCACTGGGTCTGGGTCAGGTTTTGTAATTAAAAATTTTTGATAGTTTTCTTTTTTCCCTTTTATATCTTGTGACATGGCTGAAACAAGTTAGTATGCAAGGCTTTCTTACAAGACACATTTTTCCCCAGTTCACCAAGAAACCTAAGTTGCTTGGGGCTTCTGTCTTTATTTCATGTGTCTCTGATCTTCTTTAATCTCGTTCAAACCCCAGACTACCTCCTGCTCCCCATATTTGTATGTTTCTAGTTAAAACCCAAGCTCTAAGTGAACACAGATTATCAAATCAAATTCTAACTCTAGTGTTTACTGACTCCCACTTGATCTGAGCTATCTGAATTCTGGTTAGCATTGTGTTTTTTACTACTATTTGATCAGCCATGTTTTAAAAAATATTTTTAAACATTATCCAGCATTTTTGCTGTCCTGAGTCAGCAAGAACTTCTCTAAATATCAAACCTAAAATATTGTTATAGATAAAAGTCCTCTATTGAAAATTTATATTGAGTTATATTTTTATACCTAAATATTCATTTGATTCCTTCATAAAAACATTTTTTACCCTTCTTCATCATCTTCTTCTTTTTTTTTTTTTTGAAGTTCTTATTTTAATTCCAGTTAGTTAACATACAATGTTATATTAGTTTCAGGTGCACAATACAGCGATACAACAATTCCATACATCACCTGGTGCTCATCACAATAAATGCCCTCCTTTTGATTCCTTTTCATAAATACTTGCTCTTGTTTCTTAATTCCCTATATTTGTTTTGTAGTTGTATTATAACCTCTATCACTTCCAAATTGCAAATGCAGTTATTTTTTTAAGGCACCTCTTTATTGCTTTCTTATTTTCTTATGTAGAATTCCTTCAGACCATTAAGATTGGTGAGGGGAAAAAAAAAAAAAAACCAAAATAGTAGAATAGTAAGAATATGCTTTATTTTGCAAACTCCATCATGGTTCACTGATTTTGAAACCATTTTGAATAATTAAAAAATTTTTAAAAATGCATAATGTAATCTTGAATATAATCTTGAAATAGCCTTAGTTATATCTAAATGGAAAGAATCCTAAAGATTTCTAAAAAACAAAAACAAAAACAAAAAAACCCCAACATATCTTGTTATAGTTACACTATAGAGGGATGCAAATTGAATTAAACTTTCTCTAAACTTGAATGCAGTGCATCCAAACTATCTATATGGATGCCAGTCCATCATCCTTACCTGTTTTGGGGCTACATGAGCTACTACTACAAGAGCATCCTGTGGGCAAAACCATCCCAGAAGCACACTGTTTTTGATGAGCTCTCAGTAAGTAAGTGCCAGAGAGGAAAATACAGGCTCTGTTGAGTAGAGAGAAAAGATGATCTGGTAGCCAATGTTAAGGAGAGGATACTTATGTGAATTATGCCTCATCCTGCCAAGACCTCAAAACATCAACAATTAAGGTAAAGTGGGCAAAGCTCTAACTTTTCCCCTTTGGGGTGGTCTCTTTTCTTGTCATATCCTTTGGTAGTGATTTTCTGAGAATTTTATTGGTACAGACATGATTTTGATTGTGTGTGTGTGCATGTGTACAAGTGTGCACATGTGCACACACAACCTTTTAACCCTTTGGGCATACCTCCTGTGAACTTTCTTGAATCTGCTTGTTAAGAGAATGGTGTCCTGACTACTTATTGCACATTTGATTTTTAATCTACTTGCTTTTAGAGAAAAGAATTTGGATGCCCAAAGGATTTGTGCACCACTTTTATTCTGGTTCATATCTCAGTGTGTTATGTTTCTTTCAAACCTGTAGCTATAGAAATATTTATCATTCTTCTTGCTTTTCATGCAATAGTTGCACATAATCTTCCTTTTATTCGGTGATGTTTAGTGGTATTAAATGGTAGAAATGAGCTCAAATTCTGAATGAAGGCTCAGACAAGCATTATAGTTCCTGAAAGTACCTGGAAATGCCAATCAATGAGTTGGCAGAAGAAGAAGTACAATGGATTGTCACTAGCTGCTTTTGAATCAGAATTGCTTTTTATGATGTTAAATGTTACCTGACCAAATGCCTAAATGGAGACAATCAGAATGAAGAGGCTGTTATGCCTAGATCTTATTTTATCTTGATTTGACATAGAATACATAAAACATGCCAAAGTAAATTTATTTTGAAGTCAGCCCAATTGCAAATCGTTTTGTACCTTTTTTTCTTCTGAACAATGTGGTATGAGTATCAATAGCCCATGGAAAGATTATGAAATAAAGAAGACTTACGAAAGATTAGGAATAAAGAAGACTTTATTCAAGTGTACTGTGGATGAATAGTACTGTGGATGAATAACTCACACAGAGTGTAAGTAGTATGTTGGGGTAGATTTACTCTTGACAACAGATCTTTGAGGCAGAAAATGTTATTATCAGTTTATAAAAGAGTTAATTGAGGTTAACAGAAATTTAAATAATGTTCATCAGAGCAGTAAAACATACATTTCCTAACACATTGTAAATACACAATATATGTTAACTTTTTCCAATCAGTTCATCAGTTTGGAGGGTCTATTTAGTTTTATCTCATGTGTTTGCAGACAGAGCAGAATTATGTGAAAGTTATCTGAGAGACTGTTCTTGCAGAAAGTATAACCAGATCCTCCTTATGACCCCCTAGCATACTCTAATTCCAGTTAATTCAGACCTTTGAAAAGGTTTCTAGACCACAAGTTGGTATTTCATAACCAAATCTATTTGGGCATAAGCAGGGAAAAAAAACCCCCAAAACAAAAAACAAATGTTGGGTTTTGAAAATGCACTAAAGCGCATATTTTTGAGTCAGGGGAAGCCCTTTCAAGACCTTATTTAAAATCCTTTTTCTTGTTTTCAAAACTTGCTGATTAACAAAATCACTTACATTTGAAACACTCTCATGCAAACCTTAGGTCTCTGGGGAAGTGGCATGGTAAAACTTAGAAGGTAGAAGCCTAGAACCTGCGTCAGACAACCCAGGCTTATATTCCAAATCTATGTTCATTAGCTCTTAAAACTTCAATTGATTCATCTGTAGAAAAGAGTTTATAAAACTGTAGGATACTTGTATGTGGTTTAAATATAGTACCATCTATAAAGACCATAAAACTATCCGAGGCACACAGAAAACTGTAAATAAATGCAAGCTATTGATATTCTTTACGTTTTTCAAAATTTCAAAACCAGGACTATGAGAGAACCATTGTTCTACCTTACATGTAATTCTAATAAGGCTTTTAGAGTGGAGACTTTCCACAGTAAGACAAGGCTGCTTCCAGCCAAAATGGCAACCCGTAAAGGTGGGGAAATACCTACAACTACCACAGCTGCTCCTCTTCTCTCTCTCTCTCTCTCACACACACACACACACACACACGCAGTCACACACATACACACAATCATGTACACACACCTATAGAAAGAAAGAAGGAAAATGGTAGGGTTAATACCAAGGTTATTAGCAGTTTTACTAGTAAAATACTAGTATTTTAGTTAAACAGCAAAATAGTAGTTTTTTAAAAATTTTGCTAATATTATTATTTGCCAGTAAAATACTCAAGACTACAGTCACTTTTATACATATTGAGTTATACTACAGATTGGCAGACAGAACAAGTGTCAGCAAGGTAGAACTATGTGGTTTAGAGGCAGATGGTTTTTTATTCCTCAGAAGATACTGAGTTGGGTCACTCTGTTTCTCTCTGCATGATATTGTTGCATTCATGATGATTGTTAAATCAATAAGCAAAAGCAAATGTGTATCTACATATCTATGTTCAGAATTATCTGTTAAGTGATAAATAGCTATTAAAAGATTTTGGAAATACTATATCTAAAACATTTTGTTCTTAAAATATTTATGTTGAGGTGGCTCAATGGGTTAAGCCTCTGCCTTCAGCTTAACCAGATCTCTGGGTCCTGGGCTGGAGCCCTGCGTCGGGCTCTCTGCTCAACAGGGAACCTGCTTCCCTCCTCCCTTCCCCCTCTGCTTCTCTGCCTACTTTTGATCTCTCTCTCGCTATCAAATAAATGAATAAAATCTTTTAAAAAAATAAAATATTTATGTTGAGACATTTATAAGGTCAAGGTGTCTAGACTAACATGTTTTGAATGGTCTCTTTGGCCAAGAACTTTTTGGCAATATAAAAGAAAAACACCTCTATTTACATAGAATAGTCACTAATAGTTATTTATCTTTTGCTCTAAGACTGAGTATAATTAGGTTAAACGTTGGGCATTTGTAGCTTTTTAAAATTTCCAAACAGCATATATTTTTTGTTATTTTCTTCTCTATCCCATAATTTACTGCATGCGTGTAATTAATTAAGACTCTGAACACCTAACCTCAAGCTTTCACAGGTACAGATATATAAAGGACTTATCACTGAGCATGTCAGAAACAGGTGTAGTTTGAGGTCTTTTAATACACTGGTGTATGCACATGATGTACCTGTGAATAGAAGAGCTCTGGGTGGCAGTTGTTTCAACTCCTACATCTTTGTAATCTTGAGTCATGTTTTTCACTCTTGTATACCTGGCTGACTCTAATGAGACACTGCATACAATTTCTTTGAAGGTGAAATCTCAGGATAAGGAAAAACAAAGATATTTTAAGCTCATGAAAGTGCGAATATTTTCTGTGTCAGACAATTATACAGATTAATTTGTCAGTTTTTGCACCAAACAATCCTGAGAATGCTGTTTTGTAAGTTGACCACAACTGTCTGAATTCTCAATTATTTCTCTGGTCAAACAACCTCCAACTTTAGTAGGCATGAGAATTAGAACAAGAGTATATTCATGATAAAGATTTTGTAGCTTAACCTTCAAACTTTGAAGTAGAAGTAGTTTTCTTGTAGAGTAAAGAAACTGATATTCTTCTAATTGCCTCAAGTGATTCTGATGCTTCAGGTTTGTTGACTAAGAACAACCCTATGAGGAGCCTGGGTGAGCCCTTTGAGAAGCTCCATGTACCCTAGGGTTTATAAAGCCTTCAACTGCTCACTTTAATGTCAAAATTGAAGAGCTTAAGCACCCAAATTACTCTCTCATGTTATAGATTAGTTTAGTAAAATTCTGATTATTTCTAAGAAAAGTTAGAAATGCATCACAAGCTTAAGAAGGACAAAAACCTAAATTAAAGCTTTAAAAAAGCAATTCTGTACATCAAAAGCACGTGGATAGGAACTCTTCAGGTAACTGGCATAGGAAAGGAAGTTCTACAAGGAACGGTGTCCCTCAGGTAAAATAACTCTGTGCTGGTTCTTGTTTTACTCATTCTCAGTACCTAATTTTAAGAGTACTAAAGTTTTATCAGTGTTTCTCAAATTTTAGCATGTAGAATCATTCAAAAGGATTTTTAAGAAATAAATTGCTGGAACCCAAATTTCTGATTCAACAGTCTGGGAGAATATCCAAAATTTGCATTTTGAAAAAGTTCACAATTGATACTGATGGTGCTGGTTTGGGGGCCACTTAAAGAACTGCTGAGTTAGGTGGACATTATGAAGGATGGTTTGGACTGGGAATCAAGTATGGCCTTTGGCCTCAGGCCAGCTGGAGTAGTGTTTGCACACAATCCAGACTGAAGACTGAGTCTAGTGCATGGCTATCAGCTCATTACTCAGCTCTTCTGTGACAAGGATGGCTTTTTGAGGATACGTCTCTCCCCTAAGAATCTGGGACCTCAACAGAACCTAGGAAAAACCTAAATGAGAATGGACACAGGATAGCGAGAGCCATGATTTCCGCTGAAGCCAGACAAGAAATAGCCACTCCACCCTTTAGACAGCCTGTGGCTGCGCTGGGTATCATAAAAATAAATAAATAAATCCACTAAGTTATACTAAGAAGAAGCTATTGTTTCAAATCTTTACCTATATTGGACTATAACTTCTAGAGCCGCATCTTTTTTTTTTTTTTCCAAAATCTCAAGGTAACTTCAGCAATGTCTTTTTCTTTCTTTCTTTCTTTCTTTCTTTCTTTCTTTCTTTCTTTCTTTTTTTAATAAGACTATGAAAACATAGAGATTGGAGATGAAACTAAGATATAACCTATAATAAATAAAGTAAATTGGTTTGGGCATAAGCGCTTCTTTCAGGCTTAAAAGTCAAGAAGTTTTCTTAAACTCAGTGAAACAAAAAAATTAGTGGACTTCAGGATGATGGTACTGTAATTTGCAGCTCACTGGCAAACATGTGAAATCTCAAAGGTTGGAAGAGACTTCGAAGGAAAAGAATAAAATTCACAGGAACGTGTATGGATGTGAATGTAAATGTTTGGTAATGAAATGTTTGTTGGGCCATTCAGAAACAAGGTGACTTAAAGAACAGTGATGAAAGGGACCTTGCTAGGTTCCTCCCTGTCCACTATACTTGGTTCATATTATAATATAGTTATCTCTTGGGATAGCTCTCTTTCTGAAGCAGGTCCTCTATCTAAATTCTACTCAGTTTTGAAGAGAAGGGATCAAAGTTTCTTCCTTATTCTTCGGGCCTTGATTGTTTTCAGCTTGAAATAACCTACCGGCCAAGGTTGTGCATTTTGGGACAGCCTGCTCTTGGCCTTTAAAATAGAAAATTTAATACATAAAAGGTTAATAGATATAAACAAATCTCAGAGTGCTTTGAGGACACAAAGCAAAGATGTCAACCCAAATTAGGGTTCAGAAAACCAGGAAGACTTCACTTAGTTTGAGGCAACTAGGCTTAGAAGAAGGAAAGCGGAGGAAAAATTTGTCCCCAAAAGGACAAAAATGAAAGAGTGACAATTTGAGGACTTCTTATTAGATTTGCTGGACTCAAGAATTGGAGACACTTGAGGTGTGACAAGCATGCAGGAGAAATAACCTTGGGTTATTTCTGAAAAAACCTGAACGCCGCACAAAAGAGTTAAAATGTTATTCACAGAGAATGGAGAAAGTGAAGAATTTCAAGTAGGAGAGATTTATCCTTAATTTGCCTTATAGGGAGGTAGTCCCAGGGAAAATGGATGGATGCAGGTGAGACTGGAGACAGTTCAGCCACTTAAGAGGCTGCCTTGTACTTGCACTTGCTCAGGCTGGGAAATAATGAGGACCTTCAATGAGCTTGCAAGGAAAGGATGTAAAGGAATGGAAAAGAGTGGGAAGTTTTCAGGACAAAAAGTCAACAACAAGGATCAGTGATTTAATGTAACAGCTTTCTTAGTTTGTGGGGCCAGATGGAGGGCAATAAATATGTGAGGTCTGATTTTATCGATACACATTTCAACTTATTATGAAAGTATACAACAAAAAGCTCAAGCCAAGAAGGACAATGTCATTTTATGGGGGTTCATAGGCCACTTGGCTTTGACTGTGTTTCAATTAAGGGAGAGGGAAGTGCTCTCTAAAATGGTCCCATAGGGCCCAGAAAATCCCTGTCTGGTGGGTGGGGGCCAGGAGAAGTTGTCTCTTGAGTTCAGGTCCTTAATTAGACAGTTACTTTCCTTGCCCAACATTTCTTTTTCCAAGTCAACCTACTGTTTGTTTAACAGAGAAAAAAATATCTATATATGCATATAGATATATAGATATCTATATATCCAACCTACTTTTTATCACAAAAATTTGTAAATATATTCACAACTCATTTCTTGAGTTTTAGCTGTATAGAGGAAGAGGGAAACAATTACTTAGAACAAGTTCCTTTTTTCTAAAGATACAAAATAAAATGACCTCCCTACCACCACTCAAACAACTAGTCTGTCTGTGAAAATCTAATTCAGAAAAGGTTTTTTTTAGCTACATTTTTATAGTTTGATCACCATTTTTACAATTTCCTTTCTCCTGTGGAAATCTGAACATATGTTCTGCTATATTCCATGCCTCCCAGATGAACAAGGAGTATGACTTATAGTAAATGTAAGTTCTCAGATTTTCATATAAATAGAAATATGAAAAAAATATATTGCTAACCCATGAAACTCAGAGGGTTGTTTAATAGTTCTTAAAGAAATAATATCAAAGAATGTATTTCCTGGACACTTCCAGATTGAATTATTATTTTAGATTATAAAGATGCAGTCCTTTAGAAACTTTGGATACCAAGGCACATCAAGAATTTTCAAGAAATTATATAGTAAGTGCCAGCATTTGGGAGTCTTAAAGGTATAGAATTTATACATTTAAAAGCTACTTTTGTTCTATTTGGAGATATGTGCATATATAGCATATATATATACTATATATAGTATTGTTTTTATAAAGGCATTTTTAGATCAATATGAATTTTACAAACTTACAAATGCAGGATTTTCTTTTGCAAATAGGGATGACATATTGTTATTTAGCCAAATGCTCAATAAAATTAGAGATGAAACTATGGATATTTTATTTTTATATACTATCTTCTCATATTCTTATGTATGTTTATGTATTCTCATATTCCTTTCAGAAAGAACAGTGAGGTAGATACAGCAAATTGGAACAATTCTTCCAAAAAATAACCCCAATAAAGAGTATATTATATTCAAAACACTGAACCATTATTTATTAATAGAATTGCAGACATTGTGATCTAACCGATCTAAGCATGACACAAAATGAGCTATTCTTTTACAATTGTGAGTATTCTGAAAATTTCCTAAATAGTTTTGAAACACTTTATTATCGTATCAAATTATTTTAAATAAATACAGATTGTTAAAGCATTAATATTAGGGGGTTTAAATAAGCCCACTTTATCTGCCACGATGAAAAATCAATCACATATGCCATAAACAGGGAATATACACCATATTCTCAACCTCTTTCCTTTTGTCCTCTATTTCTTTCTCCTAAACTTTAATTGTTTCTTTGAGTATCCATGTATCTTCTGGTAGGTTGCAAGGGTCTTGGGGTGGGATTAGATGATCAGTTCCTGTCCTACCAGTATCCCTCCTCAGGGTCCTGCGTATCTCGGGCAAGTCTTTTGACTTCTTAGAGAGCTTCGTGTCTTTTGGCCATTGGAAGAGAGCCTTAGTTATATGATAGTATAGGGGACAAGAGCAGGCCACCCTAAATTGGGCCATTTTAGTAAGAAAGTTACTCTGAGCTGAAGACAGCTAAAACCCTGCAAGCTTAAGAGAAACTTCTGCTTTCTCTTTCTATTTCTTAGAAAATACTGCTCTCTTTTAGTACATAAAAGAATCTAAATTGGTGGTCCTTTCCAGAATAAGGGTTAATAGCAGAGATAAATTTTATCTGAGTGACCCATCTGTATGGCAGGGCAAACATCTACTTAATTACCAAACATCTGTTCTTCGTATTACCCTGTGAATCACATTTCTTCCCTTTGAAGTCCCAGACCCCTACCCCCTTCTTCATTCAGGATGACATATATATATATATATATATATATTCATTTTTCTTGACTCTCTTTGAGATTTCCATGTCTACGCAGAGTCTCCATATGTATGAAATTAAGTCTGCTTTTCTCCTGCTAATCTATCTCATGTCAATTTAATTCTTAGTCTGGTTAGGACTTAGAAAAGGACAGGAAATTCTTGCTCCCAGAAATTTATATTTAGCCCCTTTGTAATCTTAACCATCAAAGCTTCCATGATCCCAGGACTGTCTTCATGGTCTGCTTTTCTGGCTCACATGAGTTATCCATCTTTTCATTGTTAATTTAGGCCCAATTTTTAAAACAAACAAAAAACCCCACTGTTTATCTTAATTAATATTTCTCAATATTTTCTCTAATAAACTTAATAAATATGAAAGGTTATAGACAACTTAGATTCTGTTAATACATATAAACAGAAATAAAACGAAATAATGAGGTCCCATGAAATAAATGTGCTACTGTATGCACGCATGTGTGCACTCCTGGGCACGGGGAGAGCCATATGGCTGGCAGGCTCTGTGGAGTGGAAACATTGAAGTCCTGCTGCTTTATGTCCTTCTTTTCAATTTCCAGTCCCTGCCCTCTCAGTAGCACAATGTGCAACAGAAGCCTAAAACACACAGGTGACATTGCCATTGTCTCCATGCTCTGATCACCTGCTTGCAGAAAGCCAGAGAAGCCAGTCAGCTATATTAGTCATTAGATATGTACTTTCTAGTTTAAATAGGTCACGGTGATCAGGAGCAGAATGGACTGTGATGAAATTCAAAATATTAGGCTTCTTTCTTGCCTCTGCCTGGTGGGTGAAATCAGAGAAATGGCTTACTTAGTTCCCATATGCTTCTTCTTTTTTTCTTTTTTGATGCCTTCCCTACCCCAATCTGTTGACCTCCAGTGAATTAGCAAGTGAATTTGGTCTTCCTTTTAATAGTAGGATAATTCAGGGGTGAGCACTGTTCTACAAAAAGGTGTTTTGCTACGACAAAGCACTTAGAATTTCTTGTACTAAAAACACTTGTCATCCATTGATATCAGTAGGAAGATTGTAGTCATGTGTTAAATACCTTTTATATTTATTTATAATTGCTTCAAATCACACAATGGCAACCAAGAGATTTCATATATGTTCACCTAGTGCCAGAGAATAGTTAGGTGAAAACATAGAGAGTAATTTTAATTCATAAATCGTGTGTGTGTGTGGGTGTGTGTGTATGATACAAAAATTAACCAGCTTGGGTTTTTTCTACCCTCTACCCAACTCCAGCCACCTGTTTGAATTAACAATTCTTGTTCTTGAATCTTTTATCCTTTTCTGAGACAGAAATCTAAACTTAAGAAATAATTGAAAAAAAGGGGACAGATTATCTATCCTTGATATAAACTTCATTTAAAATTTTATTATGTGCCAAAACAAGGCTGAGAAACTGTTTTCGTTGGTTTTATATAATCAGTCACCATTTTAAATATGGTATTGCTTCTTTTAATTAAAAATGTCAATTCTCTCTAATTAAACATTTTTTTTTACTTACACATATACATGAATATCCAGATGGTCATTAGAAAATCTGCTAAAAAATTGAATTATTTCAATTCTTTGCATACTATACATTGCAGGAAATCTAACATCTTCAGTTTCTTCCCAGTAAATGCCCGTTATGGAACAACCAAAAATGCTCCCGCTGATTTCAAAAATACTTTTAAATGAATATTTTTTTCTCTATTGAGAACTGCTGTTGTAAACTCATATGTAGGAGTGTAATTTTTCTAAAGGAGAGTGAAATATATCCTGTGGACTTTGAGAAGGAAGTAATCTTAGAGACAAGAGTATGCCAATGTCAGGAGAGTGAGAACATGGATTTGCTTTTCTGTCTGTGTTTCTCTCTTAAATTTTCCGAGATGACATGGGGATAATAGGCACTCATAGTTAGCAAATATCGAATTTACCCTTTTGTAAGAGTAATTTTTTTTTTTGTCAACTCAAACATTCAATTAACTAGCCTTAGCCTACTAGTTTCCATTCTTTTCTTCTCAAGTAAAGATGTACATATATACCTAGGTTAACTGAGTGGTTTATGGGAAAGGGAAGAAAAAGAAAAGGGTTTTGTTCTCACATACTCTCCTTTCCCGAGGCTCAATAGAAGGCAGCCACTCAATAGAAGGGCCAATATTTTATTCAATGACCGGCATGAAAGAAGAGATGACTTTTGGAGCTAGAAGTAAAGAACACATGTTCAGAAAATAAGCCCATGGGACTGCGGGGATATGGTAGTCAAAACTTTCCATCCCAAAGGTTCTATGTCCTGCTCTGTCCAATGTGGTAGTCACTAGGTGCAAAGGCTCTGAGCATTAACATGTGGTTAGTTCAAATTGAGATGTTCTTAAGTGTCAAACAGACACAAAATTTCAGAGACTTACTATGAAAATGTAAATGTTAAGTTATCTTCTGGTGCCGGGTGGCTCAGTAGTTAAGTGTCCTACTCTTGATTTCAGCTCAGGTCATGATCTCAGGGTTGTGAGAATGAGCACAGTGTCTAGGCTCTTCATGGAGCCTGTTTGGGATTCTCTCTCCCTCTACCCCTTCTGCTGACTTGTTCTCTAAATAAACAAATAAATGAATAAATGAATGAATGAATGAATGAATAAAAAGCTTTCTCATGAATAATTGTTACTGATATTATGTTAAAATGACCATATGTTGATATATTGGATTAAATAAAACTTATTATTAAAATAAGCTAATTCATCTATTGTTTCGTATTTTTTAATTGTGACTACTACAGTGTTTAAAATTACCTATGTGGCTCATACTGGATAACACTGATACAAATAAAGGGAACTTTTGAAGGAGGACAGGTTACTACTAGCTTATAATTCTTTAAAAAAAAAAAGAAAAGAATAACATATTCAAGAACTATTAACTGAGCTTCTTCTCTATGTCAGACCATATGATGAATGAAACACACAGTTCTTGCACTGCTAGTGTCAACTGTATCCTTAGGGGACAGAAACTAAATAATTATAAAATTATAAATTATGATAAATATCATTACGTAAAAGTAATGGGAAGACTATAACAAAGACCACTAACTTAGATCAGAAAGCATAGAAGACCTTTCTGAGGAAACGACACTTACTGAGCACAGAAGAATAAGTGAGAGTTAGCATTGTAAAAGGAAAGCATTAGATACCTAGGGAACAGCCTGTGCAAAGATCCTGAGGTAATAAAAAAGATGAATAGGACTAATGTGCTAAGGAGATAAAAAAGAAGGTAACTGTAGCTGGAATGTAGATAGACATGGTGTGACTACCATTGACCGTGTTAACACCGCGGAAGGGATTTAAGCAAGAAAATTAAAGGATTGGTTTATGGTCTAAAAATGTTTCTCTGGTGTCTTGGTGAAGTTAGGCACAGCAAGCAGGAGTGGGGTCAGAGTGATAAGGGAGATTTGCGCAGTTGGCTGAGGTGAGAGAGGAGGGGCTGTTCCCTAGGATGGTACTGTTGTTCTCTGCCCTAGAACATACTGCTTGCTTTTGTTAACGTAGGTCAGATTATTTCCTTCTATGGGTGGTGACTGTTCTCTATTATTATATTTCTTTCTGTTCAATTTCTATTAGTTTTAGGAAATTACTCCTTTATTTGCCCTGTTTGGATTTTGCAAAAGACATAATGCAACTTTCTGATTCTCCTGTCTTATTATACTTGATTCAGGCCTCTTTGCCTCCTTTTTCAAGAGTGACATGCAAAAGGAAGCACATTTCCTTTTTCTTGTCATGGCTTGAAATCATGAATTTCAGGGATTCAGAATACCAGAAAACATTATTGCTAATTCCTAGTTCTAGTCCAAACCAGAGGATTCTTTTATTGGTATTGGGAATGCTTGGAAATATTTTATTCCCTTAACACTGGATGGTGAAAACTTTTTAAAAATATCCCCCAAATGGATAATTTAAAATATATTTATTTATCAGTTTATTAGGTAATATTCTACATGGTTAAAAAAAATCTAGAAATTCTAAAAGCCTTTAGAGAATAATTAACTTTCCCTGATTATTTACTGACCCAGATCCTAAACAGGTTAACATTACTAATGGATCCTGTGCAACTTACCAGAAATAAAATTATTATTTAATATACAGAAGAATATTTGTGGTAAAGAAGAAAACCCCCTCTTTTCCTTATTTTCTTCCCATGTGGAGAGCATACCATGAAAATTGTTCTGCACAGTACTTTTGTTTTTATTTTGACTTTTTTCGAGCTATAATTTCCATAGAGTAAAATACACAGATCATAAGTGTACTAGTTCACTGAGTTTGGGAAACTGTATATACCTGTATAGCCCAGAGACCTACACAATTCATTGGGAGATTATCTCAACCCTACCTTCAAATCCTATATTGATACGCATGGCTTACCATTTCTACTCCTATCTGGTCTGAACTTCCATCATCTCTCCCTAGGGATGGAAATGACCTCTTAAGCCCTTCCTGGGCTCTTTCAAAACAATAGCAGAAGCTTTTAAAAAAATAAAGCAGATTATACCATGTCCCTACTCTTTTTAAAACTTGCAGGGAGTATTTTTGAAATGAGAAGCGTATGCAATCCTAAAGAATCTGTCCTCTCTTACCTATCTATAGAACTGTCTATATGATTTGCAGGACTCAGTGCAAAATGAAAATGCTGGGCTCCTTTTTCTGATCTTCTAAGTTCCATTAAAAGTATTAAAATATGGGGGCACGTGGGTGGCTCAGATGTTAAGCATTTGCCTTCAGCTCAGGTCACGATACCAAGGTCTTGGGATCAAGCCCTGCATAGGGCTCCCTGATCAGAGGGAAGCCTGATTTTCCCTCTGCCCTTCCCCCACTTGTGTTCCATCTCTCGTTGTCTGTCTCTTTGTCAAATAAGTAAATAATATCTTAAAAAAAATAGTAGTAAAATATAAAAGTGTCTGGGTGACTCAGCATCTGACTCTTGGTTTTGACTCAGGTCATGATCTCGTGCATCATGAGATTGAGGCTTGGGTTATGATCTCATGGGTGATTAGAGTGAGCCTCATGTGGGGCTCCACATTCAGGAGGGAGTCTACTTGAAGATTCTCTCTCTGCCCTTCTCCCTTTCTCTACATGCTCTTTCTCCCTCTCAAATAAATAAATAAATAAATAAATCTTAAAAAAAATTTTTTTTAAATCTCTTTTTAAAATCTTTTAAATAAATACTAAAATAGAAGACTTTTTCTTCTTTTCATGGCCTCCTTTGACCTGTCAAGCCATTTTCAAATTGCTATTTAATGTGGTGTTCCCTCAGGAAAGGAAAGGTCCTCCCTGATGCCCAGAGGCCCAGCCTCACTATTGAATGTGGTAGGGCACTACTGGTTGTGGGGTTTCCTTTCCCTCCTCCCCAAAAGCTGTAGTACCCAGAGGCTGTGCTCTTGCGTGGAGCAGGGAATCCAGCTAGGCATGTCTACTTCCCACAGGCCCATCGCTCCAACATATGGTTGGCAGAAAACTGCTAAGTGTATTGCAAACTCTGGACCAAGGTGCCACAGGCACCTGGATCGGGGACAGGTAAGGCATCCCCCGCTGACTCACCTAGGAAGCCACATAACACCGCCAGCCCTGAACTGGATGGCCACCACTATGCTCTGCTTGAGACTAACCCAGACCCTTTCCACTCCCCATCCAGGCCCCACCAGGTCTTGAGTGTGTGAGAGAACAGGAGAGTTAGTCAAGGAAGGTGTGGAAGGTGAGACTGTGAATGTACTGAGCCTCCATGCTCTGGAGAACACTATTGTCCCATCAGTGGACACCTACAAAAACAAATTCAAAGACCAATTATTATTAATTTCAAGAAGGTGACCATGGAACATTCAACCCTAAGCACAGGGCCTTTCTGGGTACAAGGCCTGGATATGACTGATCATATACTCATGATCCTGGCCCTCCCAGGTCTAATTCAGCCCTATTTCTACCTTCATCTTTCTCCTTCTTTCCTAGTTACACTGGCTTCTTTGGCTGTTCCTGAAGCTCCTTTGTTTTCTACTAGTCTACTCAGATGTCACTTTCTCAAGGAGACCTTTTAAAACTAATTAATTTATGATTAATACCCTCCAAGCACTGGATTCCACTTTATTTTTTTCAAAGTCTTTATCATCTTCTAAAATTCTATAGAAAGTGAAGCTTTATTATGTATGTGTTTATCATCTCCTACTAACAGATAAGCTCCATGAGGACAGGTACCACTGTTTGTTTTGTATACTGGTTTAGCCTAAGGGTGCATAATACTGATGGGCATCCTTAATAAATTTAGCTGATTAAATCAATAGATAAAGGTAAGAAAGATTTCTATTTGGAAAGAAGTGAATAAAGTGACACAACTCTCCTAGGAAAGACAACTTCAGGGTGTGTGTGTGTGTGTGTGTGTGTGTGTGTGTGTGTGTTGGGTGAGAGGGCATGATGCTCGGAGGAGATGAGGAAGAATGAGGATCAGTATTTCAGAAAGAATGCATAGTTCAGGGGGAGAGAAGCTATTTGCAGTTAATCAACCTCAGCAGGTCTCTTCCACTATACTGAAGGGAGCAAGTGTTTGTAAAAAATCAATTGATAAATAATAGCTACTCTGCCAAGGTCACACGAGTAGTATAATGGCAGAGCCAGGTTTCAACAACAGATCATATTTGACCCCAAACCCAGTACTTTGTCTTGTCAGGGGTTGTTTGCATTTTTAAAAAAGATACTTGTTAGTTCATAGTGGATTTCTATAATGGGCAACGTGAAAGAGATAATTCTGACTGGAGAATCTTCCATATTGTCCTGATCCCTTTCTTAATTTCCACTCTTCTCCCTTCTTTTCCCACATTACTATAGGATGCAGGTAAATAGACATGGAAAGTTTGCTAATCCCTGAGTTACATGCACCCCTAGATATTGTTCAATTTTTGGATGGGTATATTCCTAAAATCATCATTACTGACATCAGTGGACATTTTGAATGATAGAAATTATCCAAAACAGTGAGTAATCCAAAAATCATTTGGGCCCAGGGATATAAGGACATGCTCAGTCTGGAAAATTCACTCTCTTTTTTTTTTCTCCTCACCCCCGACCCCCCAATCTCTTTCTCTCCTTTTACCTCTCCCTCCCTCTATACCTGAAATTATATCTCTCCAAGGTAGATGTGTCCAACATATTTTCTAAGTGGCAGCTAAAATGGCTGATAAATACTAATGATTCTTATTACCGATTCAGCTCCAAGTACTTTTTTTCTAACAGTTTTACCCCAAATCATTTCATGACAGAGTAGAGCAAAAAAGAAATCTTCATCCATAGTGTATATTCCATACCAACAACATCTCCTTTATTGTTGATTTGGCATATTTATAGCTCTACATATTCTAATTATTAATGAGGGTTTGTGTCAAATAACATTTTCATGAGAAGTTCTACTTACAGATTATTTTAAAGTGTTAAATAAAGCTTGAATAATTATAGGCCGGGACAAAAATGAACAATTGGCCAACAAGACTGGTGGATCTATATGTTAATATGCTGCAACTTCAAAGTCAAATTCAAATATATAAACATTTATGGAGTATTTATTGTAAACTCAAGGTATTCATGATCCAGTTAAGACACAGATGATGTTCTAACCCACTTTCATGAGATGAGTACGATTTATACTGACTATGGGCCACTGGTATTTAGTTTTAAGCTAAATATGTTCTCAAATACTTTACTATTCCTTCCTGTTAACTGGGTTTTCATATCAATCTTCCTCCTAAGACCTATCAAGAAATCCCTTTAGTTATCCTTTTACTTCCTCTTGACGAGTAACTCTGCCCTAATTACCCTGAACCATGCCTGAATTCTTACAATAGCTCTTCCATCTCCACTTTTACCCCTGTAAATTTAGACTCAATACAGTAGCCAGAAATATCTTTTTAGAATATAAGGCAGCTCCCTATGACCCTGCAATTGCACTACTGGGTATTTACTCCAAAGATACAGATGTAGTGAAAAGAAGGGCCATCTGTACCCCAATGTTCATAGAGCAATGGCCACAGTTGCCAAACTATGGAAAGAACCAAGATGCCCTTCAACAGTCGAATAGAAAAAGAAGATATGGTCCATATATACTATGGAGTATTTGCTTTCATCAGAAAGGATGAATAGCTAACTTTTGTATCAACATGGACAGGACTGGAAGAGATTATGCTGAGTGAAATAACTCAAATGGAGAGTGTCAAGTATCATATGGTTTCACTTACTTATGGAGCATAAGGAATAACATGGAGGACATTAGGAGATGGAGAGGAGAAATGAGATGGGGGAAATCAGAGGGGAAGATGAACCATGAGAGACTATTGACTCTGAGAAACAAATGAGGGTTTTGGAGGGGAGGAGAGTGGGGGGTTGGGTGGACCTGGTGGTGGGTATTATGGAGGTCACGTATCGTATGGAGGACTGGGTATGGTGCATAAACAATGAATCCTGAAACACTCAAATAAAATAAAATAAAATAAAATAATCAAAAAAGTAACAAAAAATAAAAATAAGAAATAAAGAAATTGGAAATACTTTCTAGATTTTTAAAATTAAAAAAAAAAAAAAGGACTATAAGGTAGCTTATATCCCTCCTTTGTTCATACTCTTCTAAAGGCTTCCCATCTTACAAAAAGGAAAAATCAATGTTCTTACAAAGTCCTTGAAGGTCTGTGGGATTATCTGCCTTCTCACCTCCCTTCTGACTTCCCTGGCTCACTTCCCTTTACTTATTATTTCCATCCTCATCGTTCTTCCAGTGTGTCAGTCATCTGCCCTGCCAGGGCCTGCCCTTCTGTCGTGCTGGAATACCATGCTTCACTTCTGGGCAGTTGTCATTTCTCAGGGCCGCTTGCATTTTGCCCTTTATTCAAATTGTAATGCCTGCCTTCCAGCCTAGCATTCCCTTATCCTTCACAAATTCACTTCTCCTCAAAGCACATGGCAACCTTGACACTATGTAGGTTAAGTGGTTGTTTACTTACTTTATGTCTCTACTCATCCTTGTCACAAATAAAATAAAAGTTTTGTGAAGGCAGAATTTTCATGTTTCGTTCTTCATTATATCATCATTGCTGGATAGTGCCTTACACAGAGTATGTGTTCAGTACATAAGCTCTCCCCTTTCCCCTCACTTTGGGCATTTTAGCAGAAGTTCAAAATAATGAGGAAACCTGAGGGTGCTTATTAAAGTCTTCATAGCTTCTCAGTGGATTTTGTCCTATAACAAATATTTTGTAAAGAATGTTACTTTTCTACTACATGCGAAACTTCAGGTTGCTCTAAGTAGCAGGGGAAGGTTGATATATATAAACAGACAGAAGTAATAATAGGTTTAAATGAATTGAAGACAATTGGAAATAAAGAATAAATTAATACATGAGTAAGTGGTATTTTTATTTTTTTGCTCTCACTCAGAAAGCTAACTCATTTTAATGATTTCAGCAATTATTTCTGTACAGAAAAGTGTCGAAACTCTAGAGCTCATCCTTGACTTCTTTTTCCCTCAGGTTCAGGCTTTCCTGCATGACTCCATACAGACAAGCTTCCTAATTTCCTATTTATTACAGTGGCATCAGTACTTTTCTAGTTTTCCAACCCTGAAATGCTATAGTTACTTTTTACTCGAATTTAAATAGAAGAAAGGAATAAGGTACTTTTTATGCTAATAAGTTAACGAAGCATGCTTTATCAAGGATACATTTTTCTCAAAATAAAATGATTTAAAGGATCTGAATAATTTTTTTTTTTAAATTGAAGAGGGAAATAATTAAGTAAGATATTTGGGTCATCTATTTAAGAATGAGATCTAGGAATAAGATTTTATAAAGTGAACTCATTAGACCAACAATGGATAGACAGTAAAATGTCCTTATTAAATTAAAGGACAGTGACCTTGCCGTATATTCATGCTCTATTTCCAGTCACTGAAGAACTGAGGAATGGAAGATATTCTCAGACAAAATGAGCTCAGGATATAGAAACTGACACACGTAGAGTGATATCTGTCATTTGTGCATACCTATTGACATTCTAAGAATTTAGTTAGGCTTTCAGCAATGAATAAAATCAGAATATGCAAGGGGGCTAGGCAACCTGAGTGAAAGACACAGCAAGGGCACACAATTTTTGGAAAAATTAACCCATGTTCTTATAATCCATTTATCAACTCTGCAAGGTATTAAGAGACAATGGCTCAGGATATAGAATTTGGATGAAAATTTTCTTAGCTTTAAATTAACCCTCTCATAGGAAAATAGAGAAAGAGAAATCAAGAAGCAGATTCTTAATATAGAGAACAAACTGATGGTTACCAGAGGGGAGGTGTGTGGGGGGAAGGGTGAAACAGGTGATGGGGATGAAGGAGTTGCACTTGTGATAAGCATTGGATATTGTATGTAAGTGTTGAATCACTATATTGTACGCTTGGAAATAATATAAACATTCTATGTTAATTATACTGAACTTAAAGTAAAATTTGAAAAATATAAAAAAAACACAAACATAGGAAAAAAGTTTTCTTAGAACTTCATAGAAATTGCATCAGCAAGTATTTTTGAAAATCAACCAGAGCACATTTCTCAGGCTGACATTACTTGGAGTGTAGGTAAACACACATCAAGGCAGTTTTTTTTTTTTTTTTAAAGATTTTATTTATTTATTTGTCAGAGAGAGAGAGAGACCACAGGCAGAGTGGCAGGCAGAGTCAGAGGGAGAAGCAGGCTCCCCGCAGAGCAAGGAGCCCGATGTGGGACTCGATCCCAGGACGCTGGGATCATGACCCGAGCCGAAAGCAGCTGCTTAACCAACTGAGCCACCCAGGCGTCCCCCAAGGCAGTTTTAAGCAGAATGTGTGAGCTGAGAAGGCTTTAGGCTTAGTGACTTCTATTGTCTCTTAGGTCCTTAGGCTGCTTATAGTTAAACCACCAAATGAGCCACTATCTGTGGCCATTTAGAGGGTTGCCTTTCTTGTGCTGGCTTCAGCAGCTCACATACTAGACTGTTGCCTTTTTTTTCGAATATTGCATTTGCCAGCATGTAAAAGTCTCAGCTCTTTCTACAGAGGCTTTTGAAGCACAGAAATAGTTGAAAGATATATAAGCCACAACTCTCATTGCCTCTGCTATGATCACTTAACTGTAAAACAAATAACTCTCAAGCTTAGTGGTGTAAAATAACCATTTATTACAATCATGGATTTTGCCTGTCAAGAATTTGGATTGGGCACGAGGATGGCTTCTCTTTTTGCTCCAGAGGTCTGAGGTCTTTACTGAAAGGCTCCAAAGGTAGGGGTGAAATTAACCAAACGTATGTGTACTTGCAAGAGAAAGAAAAAGAAAGAGACATGCCCTGTCACCTTTAAGACTTGGACTCAGAGTCATATAGCATCTCTTTGGCCCCATTCTCTCTCTCTCTCTTTTTTTTTTTTTTCAATTAAGCTTTTTATTTAAATCCCAGTAGAGTTAACATACATTGTTATTGCCCCATACCATTTATCACAAAATGGCAAAGGCCTGCACAGGATCAAAGAAAGAAGAAATAGATTCCAGCACATGATAGGGAGGGGCGAGGTCCCGAAGAAGCGTGTGGGCTCAGAAATATTGCTGTGGTTCTTTTAAGAAGATAGAATTGGCCTCATCCTATTTCAAACTAGATCAAAGGAATAAAATTGTAATGGATATTATATGGATGTTAACAGATATATATATATCTCCTTATATATGTGTGATCACGTGTGTCAGTGCATGTAAGATGATATCCTTTTATATTGACAATTAGTTTATTCTAATGTCAGTTTAAGGACAAACACATGACTCAGATGAGTTTTCTTCTGCTAAGCTGTAAACTCTGATGGCAACTAAGTCACTGACTTTCTCTAGTTGGAAATATTTAGCAAAGTTTTCTATTCTTGCCTTGGTACTTGCTTGAATATGTTGTGGAGGATTGTGGTTGGAAACATATTTGTGTGTATCGAGGATTCTACATTTACTGTTCCCAGAAAAATATATGTCCACACATCCCCTGCGGGAGCAAAAAGAAGAACCTAAAAGGAGAATAATCAGAGCTGTTAGCACATTGCCTTACAGAATCCATGTCACTCATTGTCATTGTCATATGTTACTCATAGTACTTTCCAACCTGTGTGCCATCATCCTTACTAGAAAAAAAGGAAGGTAACAAATAACAATGATTAGTATTCACTGAAGTCCACAAATTGTGCCAGGCATGGCTTTAGATATTTTTGCAAGAGTTTTTACAGTGAATGTATTCCTTGTCAAAGAGTTTGGTAGAGTTGCCTGCTATATATAACTGCTAGTGTAGAAAACCTTAATTTAGATGCTTAAATGACCCAGGATTGTGATTTATATGTCTGTATTTGGCCAAGTGAGACAAAGACAGAGTGGTTGCACCTGCCGCAGGCTGAAGGGGCCTTGAGCATTTGATGAAACTTTAGACAAATTTCTTCCTGACTCTAGGCCCTTCTTTGACTTCCCTTTTCTTAGACTATTTTCTTTAGAAAACGCATACTTGTGAATCCTTTCTCTCCCCCTCTGGGATATATGTAAATCTTTTAAAAACCCTCTTGCCAGGTTTAAAGCCCAGAAATGCCTTTCTCAAAGACCGGAAAACCATCCCTTTGAAATACAGTCATGAAGGAAGATAGCATCCCAATTTCCTGGGAGGGTGGGAGCCCAACTTCAAGGGATGCCAGTTAGCAAACACAGAAGGCCCAATCACAGAAAGAAATATCTGCAAACTCGAGAATAAATCCATGTGATCAGCACATCCCTTTGATGAATATCCCCCTCGTGGTGTCGCACACTCTTCTACTGGTTTATTCTAGACTTTCGAAAACACTCCCACTCTTTGTTCCAGTGGAGCTGAGTTCCAATTTAGCTCTGATCTCACTCCCCTGTTGTTATAACTTGGATAAAATCTCCCTTGCCTTTAACTTTGTCCAGGGCAATCGCCGCTTTGCCACTTCTCTGGATACTCTGGGTATTCTCTCTGCTGTGTCTGGGTGCTTTTTGGTTCACCAGAGAAATCAGCTGCTGGTTCTCCTTTCTCCTTCAGCCTCTGTTCCTTGCTTCTTTTTTTCACTCTCCTTGACTCCAGGTTCCATAATTGTTTTCCAGAGCAAACCATTACAATTTTATGCTACAAAACTATCATCAACATATAATTATAATGGGAGGCAATTTTCATAGAAGAGATAAATTTCTGTTCATACCTGATTTGAGGTGATAATGAGAAATCATTGGTTAAACGTTGTTAGCCATTTGATCTGGCTTTGCTAACTTGAAATATATACTGCTACACTGAGCATACACAGAATTATTATACAGATCTTACCATGGGGTTACATTCTGGTAAACCCATTGTAAATTGAGAATATCATAAAAAAAATGTATTCAATGCACCTAAGCTACCAAACATCATAGCTTAGCCTAGATGACCTTAAACATGCTCAGAACATTCATCTACAGTTGGTGAACATTATATAACGCAAGACCTATTTTATTATAAAGTGTTGACTTTCTCATGTAGTTTATTGAGTATTGTACTGAAAGTGAAAAAAAAAAACACAACAGAACGGTTGGATGGGTATAGAATGCTTGTACATGTAGGGATTGTTGATCCCTCATGATCATCCTCATGACCCTCATGATCCCATGGCTGACAGGGAGCTGTGGTTCAGTACTACTGCCCAGAGTCTCTAGAGAGGGTTGTATCCTATATTGCTAGCCCAGGAAAAGATCAACATTCAAAATCTGAAACAGTTTCTATTAAATACATATTGCTCTCACACCATTGTAAAGTCAAGAAGTCAAAAGTTGAGCCATCATACATCAGGGACTATCTGTACTCTTAAAATGGTTTCAAATTATGCAAAGTGATGAGACTTGTTCACATACAAAAAACAAAATATGGCATAGAGGTTTTGAGGCAAACTACTTAAAAGCAAGAGAGAGGACAGCTATGTCCAGGTGTGTTTTTTCTAGCGTATCCTGCGCCAACCGTCCTGGCAATGATCACTGCGCCTCAAACCACCCCAGACAGCCTTTGCTGACTTGCAGAAGGGTATTTAGGTCTGCCTTTTCCTGGCTTCAGGGCTCTGTCTATGGGGAGCACTGTGCTGCTGGGAGATAAATGTCTCTCCTACTAATTATGATTCTGGCTCTCCTCCCTCTGCCCCTCCAACAGTGTAAATACCTTATCATAAACAATTCCCTTTAAAACAGGATGTAATTCCCTGTCACAGCACTCTAGGCAAGCCCCAGCATTGTTTGCAAAGTCTTGTATCCTCCAAAGAGAAAAAAAGGAAACAAAAGAACGATGGAAAAATGCAACAAGAAGTCGAAATAAAACCACCAGAATGCATGGTCTCCTGCCAATATTTTAGAAAGGCACTTTAAAAGCTTTTGGAACATTTCCATATCTGGATTTACAAGTGAGGGACTTCATAGGCATTCTTGTTGTCCAGAACAAAATAAAATACACCTTACAGGCAAAAATAGATGCCTGTGTCTAAATGAAGGCAAGCTAACTGCATTGAACACTTTAAAAAGATTCTGCTTTTTAAAGAGGATATTCTTACCAGTAAATAGAAATAAAATTTCTATGAGAACCAATCTGATAAGTATCAATTTACTGATCTTTAAAATATATTCTGAATATATTGAATTAGCCCACCTTTATCATAGAGTATATTACTAAGTACTATTGGGTAGAATGCTTTCAACTATTTTATTATATGATTATATGATTACAAAGTAGATTTTAATTCATAATATATTGGTGGCATATCTACCAGAAATTTTGGACTCTAATAGTAACTTGAAATAAATGGTCAGGGGAAAAAAAAAAAAGGACCAGCAGACTTATTGTCATAAAATGATCAAAATTTGATGCATAGAAGTTCTTGTTTTATAAGAAACAAAAATAAAAAGCAATATAATTACGTTGTAAGATTTTTACTAAGGACAACATGACATAGCCTATAGACCAGTAACAATCACACCAAAAATATTAAATGGTTAAGGAATGCTGCTTCTGTGGACAATTTGAAACCATGTATACTTGATTCTGGTAATTTTCAACTGCCTGGTTTTCACAGCTGTGGCACATTTTAAAAAAAGTTTCTCATCGTAATAAAGTTATGCCTAACAGAATTTTCATAAATCCTTATTTTAATAGGTTTTATGAGATATACTGTAGAATATTTGTTCAATCTTGAATAAGCGTGGTTTCATGCTTGGAAAATGCCACTCTAAAGCAGAGCTAAGAATGGTGTGGTTCCTGGACCAGCAACATTAGCATCATGGGCAAAAGTAGACATGCACATTCTTGGGCCCTACTCCAGGCTCACTGAATAGAAATTCTGAAGGTGCAGCACAGGATCTGTCTTTTAACAAATCTCCAAGTGATTCTTTGACATGGGCTGTGTTTGAGAACCACCACTTTAAAAGAGGCCAACCCTGGGACCAGGTTCCCAGACAGGGACACTTGGTGAGAGCTCAGTAATGAAGTGATGGGTCGCATGGACGTGGACACTGCCAGCAACTAGCAATTGGTACTTGAGGAAACTGTTTAGGTCTATATTTTAAAACTTTCCAATATCTGGGAGATTTCCTCTTAAATCTGGAAATGATGTCATGGTTTCCTATGTTTCAGAGCTAGTTATATTTTTCTGTTGCGTCTAAAAGCCTAATCAATTTACCTGAAGGAAAAATCTGTACTGGAGAACCAAAAGAAGATAGTAGTGACCTGAGTGTATAAAACTCCGCATATTCTTTTCCTATCTTAAAAATAGCTTCTGATAAAAGGAGAAACAGAATTTACTTTCCTGACCATCATCCCCCCGGATACCAGGAATTCTGTGGCATACAAACTTACAATTTTAGGGCAAGTGGATGCTGCAAAAAAGTCTTCATATTCTCTTTAGCGAGAAGAATAGGTCATGCTTATCTGATTGGTGTTTACATTGTCAGAAAGTTAAATTATTTTAGCATGTATGTATTTATCCATCCCTTTATTTATCTACTCATCTTTTCATTCTATATTCATTTGAGCATCTCTGTCTTCTCCTCATTGACATCTATTGTCTTTTTTTTTTTTTTCCATTCAGTTTGAGATTTTCCCAGTTTTTGACATAACATGTGATTTTCTGCTGAAAGCCAGACATTTTAAGTATTGTGCTGTAAGACTCTGGATGTTATTTTATACTTTGCTTTTGAGCTGGCTTACTCCAAAACCACTCCAGCAGAGAAAAGAAAAGGGACTTTCCAGTTACTGCTAGGTAGGGGTAGAACATCCAGGTTCCCCCACCAATTTCTACTGACACCTGAAGGGAGTGGAGGGGACGGTTTATTGTTATTGTTGGATAGATGTACAAGTTTTGGCTTTCCCTTAGAATTCCATTAATACTTCCTTGGCTGTTAGAAGCAGAAAGCTAATTATACCTCCCCAGGTTGTCTTCACTGACACCCTGGAGGCAATAGGGCAAAAGTAGCCTAATTTTTTTTTTAAAGATTTTATTTATTTATTGACAGAAGGAGAGAGATCACAAGTAGGCAGAGAGGCAGGCAGAGAGAGAGGGGGAAGCAGACTTCCCTGCTGAGCAGAGAGCCCAATGTGGGGACTCAATCCCAGGACCCTGAGATCACGACCTGAGCCAAAGGCAGCGGCTTAACCCACTGAGCCACCCAGGCACCCAAAAGTAGTCTCATTTTTGCCTCCCGGTGGTAGAAATCATGATTCTCTGCCAGATGTCTCTTCTGCCTTTTTAATGAAGAAGGAGATCTTGTTACATCCAGGTGAAGGAAGAAGTCCTGGTCTCCACTATTCTGTGTATTGGGTAAGACCTCTTTACTGCCTGTTGGGATTGAAAGTTGTGATTCCATCTTTGACACCATCACAGTGAAGGGATAGTCTTACAGGCTTAGAGCCTGGTAGCATGAAAGTCTAGGCTCCCAGCTCTACTGGCATGGATGGGTGGGGGGAAACTGTGTCTGCTGTGTGGCTGGAGTAGACTGGTGATTGAATAAAAAAAACATTTTCTGTCTTGTTATGCTACTCATTCTTGGTTAGAGAAAGCAGACTTTTGTTGAACTTTTGTTTTGTTTGTGCCCATTGGTGTTTTTTGATTTTCAGCTTCTTTAGCTCTAGGTCAGGAGGTGAAAAAGAAACTAGAATCCCAGAGGATTCACCACTAAGTCATTTGCACTCTGTTTCCTAGCTAGTATGCCTTATTCTGTCTCCCATTCAAAGTCCTGTGCTTGTTCTGTATGTAATGTCCAGGGGTTTTTATTGTACTTAGCTGGAGGAATAAGGAACAGTATGATTAATCTATCTTCCCAGAAGTGAAAGTCTTCTCTCTTTCATTTGTAAAAGTTGCTATTTTTAAGATATGTGGCTACATTTAAGATTTACTTTAAAAAATCCATTAAGTCTGATTGTGAATTAAAGAGAATTGTGCTGCAATTTAAACAATAATATATTTGGCCTTGGTTATATAATTTAAATTCAACTAATTATTCTCAGGGTAGAGGATTTTTATATTTATGTGAAATTAGCAGAAACCTAGAACATTTATTTACATGAAAGCATTTTTTTTTTTTTTTTAAGAACAGAAAAGATAATTGCCTGGTAAATCTCTACTTATTTAGTTGTAGTCCTGATGACACACTGGAGAAAATACATTGAGTTAATTAAATTTCTGGTAGAAAGTCACTAAAATCCTGATTAGAAAATGCCAGAAATGCTTGAATAAGAAAAATACGCTTTTGGAAAATATAAAATTCTAGACTCAAGATAAAATACATGGTGAAATAAAACTTAGACTCTAAGAAAAAATACCCCTTAAGAGTAAATCTGTAGTAGAAGGCAGTAAGATTCCATTAATTTTAATTAATGCCACAATATTCATTTATTTTTCAGGTATTCATGAAATCCTTTTATAAGTTTTCTTATGGTGCCCCTGGATGGCTCAATTAGTTGGGTCCGACTCCTGATTTCAACTTAAGTCATGATCGTGAGAGCCAGCCCCAGGTCAGTCTTCTTGCTCTGCATGGAGTCGGCCTGGGATTCTCTCTCTCCCTCTCTCTTTACCTTTCCCCACCTCTAAAAATAAAGGAATAAAGAAAACCTTTAAAAAATAGAAAAAATAAAAATTTTCTTATAAATAAGAGCATAGGAGTTGATAGAAGAATCTCAGCTTTTTACACTTTTCATTGCACAAAATCCCTATCTACTATACAACATGACAGACAATCCCAAATATTTGTACAGATTGTATTTTATGGATATTTCTAAGTAAACCATTTAATATAATCTCTTAAATAATTTGTCTTCCTTAGATGTGTTTTCACTCAAATTTATAATCTAAGCCAATAATAAGGGGATACATTTTTAAAGGAGGTGGTAACTTAAATTTTTATGTGTATGGGTCAATAAAAAGCATAAGACTTACCATCTGAACCATTTTCAAGTCCACAGTTCAGTGGTATTAAGTATATTCACATTGTTATAGAACCCTCATTGCCATCCATCTCCACTATTCTTTTCATCTTTTAAAACTGAAATCCTCTATTCAGTAAACCATAACTTCTCGTTTTCCCTCCCCCAGACTTTGAAAGACACCATTCTACTTTCTGTCTTTAGGATTTTGACTTCATGTATCTTATGCAAGTGAAATAATGCAGTATTTGTGTGTGTGTGTGTGTGTGTGTGTGTGTGTGTGTGTGACTTAGCATAATGTCCTCAAGTTTCATCTGTTTTATAACAATGTAGCTTATGATTTTTGTAAACTTGATTTCTTGACTGTGAGCCACCTTGGGGACAAGGAGTGGGTCTTGTTCGTTACTGAGTTCCCAGTCTGGTTAATGACAGAATATATATATTTATTGAAGAATTGTATTAATAAAAGTTTACTCATACAATCATCCAGGAAGAATGATGGCCTGACAAAAGCATGCATGTATTTTGTCAAGAGCTGAGACCAAAGTAAGTTATCTAATAATACTTCTTGCCTGTTTCCACCAAATAGTCTAATAATAAAGAGCAACAATAGTCTCCCCAAAATCAGAAATATGGTTAGAACTGGTCAGTTACACTATAAAGTTGCAAAAACATTTTGTTTTAAAATTTTATGCTAAAATTTGAATTTTAGTAAGTAATAAATTCATATTTATTTTAATATAAAATAATGTATTTGTTTCTCTTAATCTTGACAAAATTAAAATTCCAGGAAGCACCATGCTGTGCTTTACTTTTGACGCTCTCTGTCTGTTGCCATAGCTAAAGACAATACAGGGATAGGCATCCCATTATGTTAGAAACCCAATCATAATCTTAGCATAATTTTACATTATATTGTATGTTTAAATTATTAAAACTATATCAGCTTATTAATATTTTTCAACTGCCCTGAAACTTACAAAAGTTTTAATTTTTAATTTTGTATTTTGAGTTAAAAATCCAACACTTATTATTCAGATATTTGCATTTGAATAATTTTTCAACATGTAAGGATAGACTTATACATGGAGAATCAAATTTCTATATCTGAACTATATAATTTAATCATGGATTACCAGTTTTAAAAAAATGGTTACTGTTAAAATTCTGTTGAGGAATAACCTGAAATAATAGTTATTTTTGTATGATTTCCACAAGTTTAACCATACTTGTATCTTTTATAAAGTTCTAATTGGATATGCCTAAGAAAATTTGATTTACACAAATCTGTTCTATTACCTACCAAGATCTAGAAGCATTTTCATAACTCTTAAGTATTGTAAGAACTATCTTAATTTTTTTTTAAAGATTTTATTTATTTATCAGAGAGGGGGGGGGAGTGAGCACAGGCAGACAGAATGGCAGGCAGAGGCAGAGGGAGAAGTAGGCTCCCTGCTGAGCAAGGAGCCCAATGTGGGACTCGATCCCAGGATGCTGGGATCATGACCTGAGCCGAAGGCAGCTGCTTAACCAACTGAGCCACCCAGGCATCCCACTATCTTAATTTTTTAAAGAAAAGTTTACATGTAAAATAGACAGATTAAAAATGAGATTTGTAAATTCTTTTACTATCTTTCATGGTGTTTCCACAAGATAGACAAACCTAAGTCATCTTAGTGTCACAGGTTAAATATTAAGCTACTTTCTAACAGAGTGGTTATTTTTCTTTTATAAGTACTGTCTTGACTCTGATTTAACAGGTGAGTTTTATATCTACTTCATATAGTAATACAATATTTAAAATCATGAGTGGAGAGTTTGGTTTCTTGAAAGCTTTACTAATGACTTATAAGAGCTGATTGCACAGAGATCGATGGTAACTTTAATCATGTAAGAAGAAAATGTATTTATTAATACTATTCTATAGTTCTGAAAGCCACTCTAAAGATTATGTTCAATTTGACAGGAAGTGGGAAATTTAATTTTGATTTTAATGAGAAAGTCATATTACAAATCACCTCTAAAAATATTAACCGGGGACTCCTGGGTGGCTCAGTTGCTTAAGCCAGTGCCTTCAGCTCAGGTCATGATTCCAGAGTCCTGGAATCGAGCCCCATATTGGGCTTCTCCCACTTTGTGGGGAGCCTGCTTCTCCCTCTGACTCTCCCTCTGTTTGTGCTCTCTCTGTCCAATAAATAAAATTATTTAAAAAATTATTTAAAAAAATTTTTTAAATAAATAAAAAAAATAAAACTATTAACTAGAAAATCAAAATTATAGTTTTTACTATAGAAGTTAACTATTACTTATTGTATGGTCCTTAATGTTTATGTAATTTAATTTTTCTGTTACTAATAACAACAACAAAATTTCCTTTGCTTATATAATACTTATCACAGATCATAAAAAGATATAAAATGGCAAAATTATGAATAATAAACTATAAATCAGGTAAAATCATGAAAATGGCTTATCTTCATAATATAATACTGGGTTTGGTTTGTTTAGAAACACAGGCTAAAAGCAATTAAGGGAAAAATAATTATTTTCCATGAAAAGCAAACAGTTATATTCCACTCCATTAATAAGAAATACTTTTTCTTAATCACATTATAATTTAACTTTTACTGTCAGGAATTGAGTTGCTTTGCAATAAGTAAATTTTGATTACTTTTTGAAGGGATTGTTGACATAAATGATAATAAAAACTCATTTAGCTCATATTCCAGTTAGGTACACTTAAGCCTTCAAATCTCTTATTTCCCTCTTGTTTTCATGGAAAAGGTAAAAATTAAAGCAACATGACACTTAGAGGCAGATGGTGGCATGTAGCCCTTTAGTGTGCCACTGTTCTAAGTGCTTTAGAGATATTTACTCATTTAACATGGGTAGAAACCTAAAGGAAGAGATATTATGATTATTATTTTCAATTAATGGGTCAGAAAACTGAAGCACAAAGAGTAACTTGCTCGAGATCATGTAATGTTTCATATTGAAGTAGTCTGACTCTATATCTTATGAACTTGACCGCTACACTTAATTCTTTCTATTTAAAGCAATTAAACAAATGTTGTTATAATACAGAAGCTTTTGAGTACAAGGACTCTTTGATTTGTCTCCTAAATCTCAGAGTCAAATCTTAATATGATTCTATGTAAAGTGGTATCACATTTTCAGTTTGAATTTTAATAATTTCCCAGAAGGAGCCAGGGCAAGAATCAAATTATTTTTTTAAATCTTGAAGTATTTACTTAGTTTACCATATACCAATTGATAATTATATTCTGTTACAGAGTGAGAAATCTAGTTGTAAGATAAAGGAAACACCAAAATGCTTAAAATAATTGAACTATTACAAATAAATCTAATTTATTTAGAATAATAGAAAATTTATTTAGAATAAATGAATATATATATCAATTTGTAAAAGTACATGCATGTGTCCTGTTTATTTTATGAATAATCAAGTTATTCTGAATCATTTGTTTTGTTCATTCATTTTAAAAAGGCCTGTGTTTGGCTTTTGAGATAATATTTGTGTGGGCAAATGCACAATTTAATGAGTAATACCATTTTTATGCTCTCAACCAAAGAAAAATATTTATTTTATTTTATTTATAATAAATTTTCCAACCAAGTTGATGTAAGTAAGGCTGCTTACAAAACAAGCTTAGGATAAAATTATTTTTATATGATTTAAGAAGTAGAGGCATGGGAAAATAAGGATTATTCTAAATAAGAGGAGGCTAGTGGCAATATCAGTAACCAAAATGTATGGTAACTACACACTTCATTAGAAATGGATTATAAAATACCAGGGAAATACCATCAGGAATATGATTCACGGTGCTCTTAAAAATCACAAATTTTCAAAGTACCAAACCTTAAAAGAAATTTCCCTTGCAGTTACACAGTACTGTGGAATTATTGTCATCAACTGTTTTAAAGACATTCCAACCTAGGTGTATTAGACTTTTTTAATTAAACAAATAAATATTTCTTTCTTTCTTTAAAATGGAATTAAAATTAAAAAGAACGTTACATCATTTTTAAATTTTAATTAATTGATTTTTTGAAGTATAGTTGACACAATATTACATTAGTTGCAGGTATACAATATAGTGATTCAACAAGTTCATATGTTATGCTACGCTCGCCGTGGGCATAGTTACCCTCAGTCACCATACAGCGTTATTGCGATACTATCGACTATATTTCCTATGTTGTTCCTTTCATTCCCAGGATTTATTCATTCCATCATTTCTGTAAAGGGTTGCATTAAAAATAAATGAAAATATGTAATATAATGTTATTCAATATGTTATCTAATAGCTGTTTCATAAATTGTCATTGCATTCCAGCAAAGGCCACCAGGGATATATCTGCAGTTTTACAAACGTAGGTTCATTACTCACTGCAACAAAGGAGAACAAGTGCCAGGGGGAACCAGTATGGGGAACCGTGTGTGTCTCAATAAAAAGGTGTTAGAAAGGACTTAGTGTAGGACTTGAGTAAAGTGATTTGGGGAGGTTTCAAGTAAACTGGGATGAGGAGGCAGGTTAATTCTATGACAAGGTATCTTGGTTAATTCCAGCCAGAGGGGAAGGAAAAAATCCCTTGAGGCTAACAGTGTGAATAAACAGCAACCACTAAGCCAGGAAAGGAGAATGTTTAGCATTTGGTTTACACAATGGCTTTGTTTGTGTCTGTGCTTAGACAAGACTAAGAAACTGCATTGTTCGTTTGTTTGTTTAATCCCACTTCATTAAAGTCACAAAACAACCTCACCATGGTGTTACTGTTCTGTGCGATTGTCTGAGTTCTACAGAATGACACCATGACTCTCATAAGAATGCCAGGGTAGCGCCTAATCTCACTGACATGCTGCTGCTGGGACAAAGCCAGGTTTGACTGTCAGGTTCGACTCTTCTCTCGCTATCCATTTCTATATAATCTTTCAATAATAGTTATGAATATACATATTCATACTTGTTTAAAAATAAAATTACAGTATGGTAATGCATATAGAGATACAATGTATTTTTTACTTAGCAAAATGTTACTAAAACATTTCCACATCAACAAATATACTTTCTAAATTCTCATTTTTAATGGTAACTTGGTGTGGATTATATGGATATACTTTAATTTATTTAACCTATATTTTGATTTCCAGTTTATGAGGTAAACTTTTCTCTCTCTCTTTTTTTTTTTTAAGATTATTTATTTATTTATTTGCGAGACAGAGATAAAGAGAGAGAGCAAGAGGGGAGAAACAGAGAGAAACAGAGAGAAACAGAGGGAGAGGAAGAAATAGATTCCCTGCTGAACAGAGAGCTGATAAGGGACTTAAGATCCCAGGACCCTGAGATCATGACCTGAGCTGACCAGGTGCCCCATGAGGTAAACTTTCAAGGTTATTAACCTTTACTAACTTATGTGACTTTTTCCCCCTTGAGGATAAATTTCTAGAAGTGGTAGTGTTGGGACAAAAATAGTGATATTTTTAAGACTTTTAATTGCTATGATAAGTGGTCAAAGTTATATCAGTTTATAATTATATGATTAGTGCATAAGATGGATATTTTATTTCTACAACCCCCTCAACACTAATGATTGCTGGAAGATTTTTAAAAAATAATATCTTTCTAGTTAAAAAAGTGATAAAATATATCACATAGTGGTTTTGATTTAGTAATAATAATAGTAAATTTAGTAATAATAATACTAAATAGTGTTTATTGACTATAAACTAGTGCTAGATACTATGCTAAATACTTTACAAGTCTTAAGAAGAGGTGCATAAAATGCACATTTTAGTTGAATAACAAATGGCTAGATGCTAATATCATAGTCCATCCCAACTGAAGTTAAAGTTGGATATCATCAAAGCAGAATAATATTGAAATTTCATTCAAAGAAACATAGCTAATATTAGAATTTTACTTTATTATTTTGTTAACACTAAAAAGTTTATTAAACAAAATGCATTTTCCAAAACCAGTAATTTTGCAAAACTTTCAGCTGTTCCGTTGTTCCTATGGTCACTAATTACAAAAATGACAAGATGTCTACTTTCAACTGGAATGTTTAATAGTATCACTGATCTTTTTTGTACAGAGTGGAATTTATTTCTGTAAAAATTTTTTAAAATTTATTTTTATTTATTTTAGAGAGAGACAGAGAAAAACAGTGAGCATGAGAGGGGGGGAGGGGCAGAGTAAGAGAAACTCAAGGAGACTGTGCTGAGTGCAGAGCCCAAAGTAGGGCATGATCCCACCATCCTGAGATCATGATCTGAACCAAAACCTAAAATCAGATTCTCAATCAACTGAACACTCATGTGTCCCTGGAAAAACATTTTTTGGTAACATTTTCTAGAAGGTATGTTGTTTTTAGGTTCATAATTTGAGAAAAATTCTTTTTTAATTACTGAAAATTGCCAGTGGCCTCAAGCAGTTATTTAAAAGTGAAGTTTTGTTTAAATTCTTAGCTATTCAGTTGTTCCTCACAATCTGAGGGCAGTTCTTTCTGCCCATGGTCTTGTTCTTGTGCTGTAATAAAAGCACCTATTTGAATTGGGGAAAAAAAAAATCTTAGCTACTATACTGCAAAACTATAAGGAGTTGTCTTAATGCAGCCTTATAAATGGAAAGTTATTCTGTGCTCATGGGCTGGAAGACTCAGTATTGTTAAAATGTGTATATACTCAAAGTGATCTATAGATTCAATGCAGTCCTATCAAATTTCCAATGACTTTTTTCAAATAAATAGAACAAATAATTCTAAGATTTCTTTGCAACCATAAAAAGCCTCAAATAGTCAAAGTCATCTTGAGAAAGAAGAACAAAGCTGGAAGCATCATGAGCCCTGATTTTAAACTATATTACAAAGGTACAGTAATTAAAACATACGGTATATTGGAATAAAAATAGACATATAGATCAATAGAACAAAGTAGATCCCAGAAATAAACCCATGCATATATGATCAATTAATTTATAATAAAAGATCCAAGAATTTACAATGGGGAAAAGACAATCTCTTCGATAAATGGATTAGGAAAACTGTACAGCTATATGTACAGAAATGAAATTAGACCACTATGTTTCAGGACACCCAAAAATTAAGTGAAAATGGATTAAAGATTTGAATATAAGACCTGAAATCGTAAAAATCCTAGAAGAAAACATAAGCAGTAAGCTCCTTGGCATCAATCTTGGGGATGATTTTTTAAAATTCTGATAACAAAAACAAAAAGCAAGAAAAGCAAAGATAAATAAGTGGAACTAAATCACACTAAAAAGTTTCTGCGGAGCAAAAGAAACCATCAACAAAATGAAAACAACTTACTGAATGGGAGAAAGTATTTGCAAGCCATATATCTGATAAGTTAATATCCAAAATATATATATTAAAAAAAACTCATACAACTCCACGATGAAAAAAATCTGACAAAAAATGGATAGAAGATCTGAATAGATCTGAACAGATATTTTTCCAAAACAGGCATACAGATTGCCAGCAAGTATATCAAAAGATCTTGATGTCATTAACCAGTGGGTAACTGCAAATCAAAACCACAATGAGATGTCACTTCACACTTGTTAATTTGGCTATTATTGAAAACATAAGGTATTGGCAATGATGTGGAGAAAATGGAACACTTGTGCACTGATGGTATGAACATAAGTTGGTGCAGCCACTATGAAAAAGAATACTAAAATCTCAAAATTTTAAAAATAGAATAACCACATGCTCAAGCAATTCCACATCTAGATATTTATCAGAAGAAAATGCAAACACTAACTTGATATCTATTTACCCCATGTTCACTGAAACATTGTTTATAATAATCAAGGTATGGAGACAGCCTAAGTGTGAATTGATAGATGAATGAATAGATAGGGAAATTGTGGTATATGTATACAAAGAAACACTATTCCACCATAAAAGGTAGTGAATTCTTGATGTTTGTAACAACATAGATGGAACTCAAGGGCTTTATTCTAAGTAAAGTAAGTCACACAGAGAAAGAAAAATATCATATGATTTCTCTTATACGTGGTCTCCAAAATAAAACAACAAAATAAACCAAACTTCTAGATATAGACAACAGATTGGTGGTTGCCAGAGACAATGGATAGGTGATAGGAGAAATGGGCTAAAGTGATCAAAAAATTTAAAAAAAAAGGAAAAATGAAGATTCACTTTAGTACACTAATAATTCTGATTAAACTTTTAGATACATTCTTCCCCACCATCTGTGATCATGGTGCCACACTTTCTTTTACAATATAGAATGTACAACTTAATTAATGAATCAACACTGTCTAGGTTCTAACAATTTCTCATAAGTACACAACTTCATAGTTTCCGAGTACTGCTGGTAAAAGGCCAGGTAAAAGGATATGATTTGGCAGAAAGCACATAACAACTTTTCCTTTCTTATGGTCTAAGCAGGAACATTGTCCATAATTTGATCACAAGTTACTACTACCCAGTATTCAGACACATGAAAAGAAAAAGTACGTATCAGTTTTCTCAGACTAATACCATAAATTTGTGAATAAAAATGCACTGAGTGGGTGCCTGGGTGGCTCAGTGGGTTAAAGCCTCTGCCTTCAGCTCAGGTCATGATCCCAGGGTGCTGGGATCGAGTCCCACATCGGGCTCTCTGCTCCGTGGGGAGCCTGCTTCCTCCTCCCTCTCTCTCTCTGCCTGCCTCTCTGCCTACTTGTGATTTCTCTCTCTCTGTCAAATAAATAAAAATTTTTTTAAAAATGCACTTAGTGCTGAGCAATAAGCCAAGAAGCTTAAATTCTATTTGACCCAGAGAGGCACAGACACTTTACCCTTCATGGAATAATGAATGCAATCTCTTTGAATCCACACACGAAAAAAATTAAAAAATTAATAAATTCTTAGCTGGTATCCAAAACTATAAGATGTCTTAAAGTAGTCTTGTAAAGTCTACTGTTTTAACATTTAATTAGCATAAAATATGATCTGAGTATTTCCTTTTTCTCTGAATTATCTTCTTTATTGTGTCAGGATGTAGGCAATCACTCATTTTTGTATATGACATTAGAATTTTTTTCTTTTTTTAAAGATTTTATTTATTTATTTGAGAGAGAGAGAGCACATGAGAAAAAGAGAGTATGAGCAGGGGGTCGGGGGAGAGGGAGAAGCAGATTCCCCTCTGAGCAGGGAGCCAGATGCAGGACTTGATCCCAAGACCCTGGGATTGTGACCTGAGCTAAAGGCAGACACTTAACCAGCTGAGCTACCCAGGTGCCCAACATTAGAGTTTTTATGAACTTTTAACCTGGTAGAGTTTACAACCTGCTTTTAATTCACCCTAAAAAGATATAAAAATAACTACTACAAGATTTCTTGGAAGACTCACAATCTAAATGAAATTTAAGGAATAAAAATTAAGTAGAATTCATAAAAATTAATTAGGTGTAAGAATGTTAAAACACCAAACAATTCTAAATATTTATTATAATAAAATCTAATTTTCTATTATGCTGCCTTGAAATATTATATACCTTTTATAAGAATTATTAATGTTCTATTTTAGGACATTGGGCTAAAAGCATTTTTTCTTATATTCTTAACTTTATTTTCTTTTATACAATTTAAAAATATTACAAAAATCATTATTTTTATAGCATTTTACTTATAATAGTAAATCTAGGATTTAAACTTTAGCCAATTATAGAATTTTAACAAAATCACATAATGAAATTTATAAAAAGTTTACATATGCTGCTTGTGAATAACCCACGGAAAATCTTGTTGCATTATCAATGTTGTTATACTAATTAAATAAGGTAGTAACCAATCAAAGTTCACTGATACTGCTTAAATTCTGCAGTGCCAAGAAATACCATTCAACTAGTTGATACATTATTTGGCTATTCAAAAGCCAACTCTAATTATTGAGGTAGAAGTAGAACTTTGGTATATTCTTACTTTTGACACTTGATACTTAACAACACTCTGAGATAAGTAGCATTGCTTTATTTTACAATGAAATATAGAAAAAGAATAAAGAAGTTAGTAAATATGTCTAAGTGGTAGGTGATAAAGCCAGTATTCACACATTCCCTCTAATCTCTTATGACAAATCTAAATCCTCAATTTATTGAGTAGCATTTATTTGACTATTAATAAATGAGAAGGCTTTTACAAAAGTATGTTTCCTATTTATATTACTTCTTTTAAAATTACCTATAGGTAACATTCAATCATTTGTGTATGAGCTCAATATTGGTTACTGGTTTTCAAGATATATTTATACACTAATAATAATCTTTTATCCACAGTATTCTGTACATCTCTTATGATTTATTATTTTACCTTGTAAGATTTTATGTCATTTTAAACTATAAGGTGTTTTTAAATCGATATAATTAATTAATTTTTTATGGCTTTTTCCACTTGTATAATAGAATGACTTTTAAAACAATAATTATAGGAAAAAATAAATAAATCATGCATTTTCACCGAAAATATGCTGAAATTTTCTCAATTTTATTAAACATCTATTTTATTATGCCGAATAACTAGCATAGTTTTCCATCATATTTGTGCATTTAGTATTTCTTTTGGACCAGATATGTGCAAACACAGGTGCTATTGATAAAGCCATGAACAAAAATGACACAAAAGATTCACACCCACATGGACCTTATATTCTAATATTTGACTTAATGCAACTTTTCATACAGTTTCAGAGTATTTAAGGTTTTTTAAATTAAAATGTTGTAATAATATTTCTTTAAAATACATATTTGAATGCTTCTGCAAGTATACAAAAAAGGTCTCTAATAGTCTATGACTACATATCTAAATTAAAAATCTTTAAGGCTATTGCAATGTCTTTCTTTAAACAGTTTTATCAGGAGTGCCTGGACAGCTCAGTAGGTTGATTTTCTACCTTCCACTGAGGTCATTATCCTAGGGTCCTCAGATCGGATCAATGATCAAACCCCGCATTCAGCTCCCTGTTCAGTGGGGTCTGCTTCTCCCTCTCTTACTGTGCTCCTGTGCACTCTCTCTCTCTCTCAAATAAATTTAAAAAAATCTTAAAAAAAAAATAAAGAGTTTTATCAATTTATACTTGAAATTCTTCAGACTTTATTATACTGTTCAGGTTTCCATTTTTACTTGAGTCAATTTGATCATTTATGCTTTCCTAAAATAGCATATATTTAATAGAGATATTTATATTCAATTGCAAAGAATTATGTATGTTTTATTATTTAAAAATATTCTGGTGCACCTCTAGTTATTATCCCTTTTTATAATTCATGTCATCAATTTATAATTTTATATAATCATAAATTATATAAATTTACATTTTATAAATATTTATAATTATTATGTATTTATAATTTAATGTATTTGTTATATTATTTTAAAGTATTCAATTCATTTAGTTTAATATATTAAAATATTTGATTTATCATATTATATTTAATATATTATAAATCTCATATATTTATAGTTTAATATATAAATATAAGTTTATAAATATATACATATATTATTAAAATTATTTATATTTTTATAGTTTTACATAACTATAAATTATGATTTATAATTAATGTTACTAAACTGATGATTACCTCTTTATGTAATGAAATAGATGACAATGCTGTTGTCAATTCTACCATTTTATCATTTACTGTTTTTTACTTTATCACTTTGTGTCTCTCTACAGAGTGATACAAAAAGATATTCAGAATATATTGCTGAGAAAAAACAAAATGAAGAAAAATGTACACAGCATGCTACTCTTTGTATATGAATGGAGAAAACACACATATGCTTTTCTCTAAAAATCTGCTCTAATTATAACACCAGTTCTACTTACTGTAATTTGGGCACATATTTCCTTTTCATGCCTAATTATTCTCTTTCTATCCAGTTTTAATTGTATAATGTGGAAATTTATATCTAGCTTATTTTTTCCAAATTTCTTTTCTTCTTTTTAAACAAGATTTTATTTATTTTAGAGAGAGAGAGAAGGAGCATGAGCAGAGAGCAAGGGGAGGAACAGATGGGGAGGGAGAGGAAGAGGGAAAGAATCTCCAGCAGGCTTCACACTGAACACAAGTTCCATGTGGAGCTTGATCTCAGACCCTGAAATCATGACCTGAGCCAGAACCAAGAATTAGACACCTAACTGCCTGAGCTACCCAGACGTCCTTCAAATAACACTTTATAATAAATTTCTTTTAAGAAACATCTTAATATTCCTCTATAACTGTATTTACAGCAGTTTTCTAATGCAACTCTTGGCTCCTTTGTTATTTTAATTATTGTTCTTGTTTGCTCATTTGTTTATCTGCTTGAGTATGCTTGATATTTCTTTCTTTCTTTCTTTCTTTTTTAAGAAAGACAAGCAAAAGAAACTAAGAAGTTTGAATCAAAATATATTTTCTTTTGAAAGTATAAATATCATAGTTCGGAAACTGTGAGCATTAAACAATAAAGGCATGAAGGCTTGATGACATCAATTTAGGAAATCATATAGAGAAAAAAAATGAAAAGAGTCTCAGGGCTGAATACTGAAAAACGACATTGAGGAAAAAATGCAGAAGAGGAAAATCTGACCTATTAGACTGAGAAGGGATTTTTTTTTTGCTTTTATACCATAATTTTTTCTTTTTTTCTGATTCTTTAACCTGTGACTTAACCTGTGACTTAATTTCCTCAGTTTGAATAAACTTTAGACAACTTCTTCCAACTGTAAGCCCTTTTCTGAGAGTATTTGCTATAGAAAAACTTACAGTTCTAAATTATTTGCTCCTTTGAGATGTAAATCTTTTTAGAAGTCTCTCACTGGTTTTAAAACCCAGGATTCTCCTTCTTTGGGACCAGGAACCAGGTGATTTGGAAGGTGAGTGCTTCCTGGTCTCCGTGGGAGGATAAGAGTGTGTGCCTTATTCTAAGTTGTAAGGCCACCTCCTTCCATGAAGATAGGAGGAAATTTACCTTTCCATTGGGTAAGGCCAAGTAACCAACACAGATGGCCTCAGATTCCCACCATCCCAACTCTTATAAACTACTTTTTCCACTTGTTCCACTTGTTTCTACTTTGTTCCTACTTGTTCCACTTGTTTCCACAAGAGCTCAGACTGGCCTCACTACCCTGTCACCATAATCTTGAATAAAAACTCTTTCCTGCCAGCTTAAAGTCACCTGGCATGCTTTTTGCTTTGACAACTGTGTCTGCCATACACTTTTGGTTAATTGTAGTCACCTGAGCCCTGCTTCATGATGCCACATTCATGAAGCCACATGTATTCTTAAATTCTGCTGACTCATAGGAAATAAAAGGGTCTGGAGTTTTTGTTTGTTTGTTGTAGTAAGTTTTAAGTTCTCATTAGCCTTTGTTCATTTCATCTTGGGTTTTTTTAGACTAATGTTTACCCTTTATTTCTACAAGTTAGTTCTGGTCTTACTTGGTTTTTTTGTTTTGTTTTGTTTTGTTTTTTAAAGATTTTGTTTATTTGTTTATTTGACAGACAGAGATCACAAGCAGGCAGAGAGGCAGGCAGAGAGAGGGAAGCAGGCTCCCCGCCTAGCAGAGACCCCGATGCGGGGCTTGATCCCGGGACCCCGGGATCATGACCTGAGCTGAAGGCAGAGGCTTTAACCCACTGAGCCACCCAGGTGCCCCTCTGGTCTTACTTGTAAGAAGTATCATGTGTGCCAGAATTCTGTTCTCTTCAATCTGATTTCATTTGCATTTAAACTGCCAAATCCCTCAGAGCTTCTGGCTTACTCCCATCTCAGGTTTCCAATCCAGAAGATGTTATTTTCCAAAGTGTACATTTTCTAGGTGATTTCTTTGAGCAGTGAGGAAGTGTGAATCATATGTATCCTCAAGATGCCACCATTTTCCTGGAATTTGTCCTAGGAACCAAGAAAACTACTTGAAAAGCAAATAGAAATAAGAGACACACTCTCAATACATGTTTACTTAAATGATTCATTGTATTTCTTCTTTAAAGCCACTACTTATGTCTTCCACTCTACCCCAACTCTGGGACTTTTTATAGCTTTAAGCTCCAGTGTGGGCAAACTTTTCTGCATAGTAGTTTCCTTGACTGATGTTTCATAAATGATATTTAATTGTCTTCAATTTGGTCCTTATTAGCCAAGGTAGTGTGGATGACAGTGCTGAGACTGACTTCCCATTACAGTGACCTTAATCCACATCTTTGGGCAAGACTTCATGCTTCTGTAGGCATGTACTTTTACAATTTACAGAAGACATATTTTATATTTCTCCTGCTATCTTCCTATACTTGTACATAGATATTCAACCAGATTGTTGAGGCATTTAGAAATCTGAGTGTGGCTGAAAGACCAATCTGGTGACCTTCTCTTGATATTTCTAGAACTTCTGATTTAACAGACTGAAAAATTCTTGAGAAAAATAATTCTGAATTACTCATTACATTGGGAACATGTATGCTAATCATGTTTAGACACACATCATTGCTTTATCATTATTTTTTTTGTTAAAATAAACAAATTAACCTCTCTGGGTCCCATTCCCTCATTTTTATTTTTAACATTAAGAATCATTATAGTTACCCCGGGTTCTTATGAGAACTCAATGATATAATGCATAAAAGAAATTAGTATAGGTATAAGAATCTATTATGTGATCAATAAATAACTGCTAGGAGTATGGTCATAATGTTATTCATGATGAAGAAGTAAAAAGAGATTATTTTAGGTTTGCTTCACAAGTTCAATGGAGAAGTTTCTTTATTTTTAACTTAGAATTGAAGTATCTGTTGAGTGATAAGCAGAGAGAGGCAATGACACATGTTCTTAAATTCTGTATTTATGTACATTCAAGTTTAAAAGACATCTTCCCCAAAATAAAATCATGAAAATTACTATTACCATGTCCAACTAGAGAAAGATTATCGTTGATAATGGCAAATTAATAAGATAAGTAATAGTTTAGTAAGTGTGTTTATGTGGTTATTAAGGCATAAAAATCATTTAAACCTTTTCTGTGTGTTAAGCATAGTCATAGATACAATAAATTCATGAACTAACACTAACAAGCTCATAGAGTGGTTGAGGAGACAGTTAAAATATAATACAAAAACTTAAAAATAGAAGCATGAAAGAAGGAATTTTCTCTAAAGTAAACAGAGGCAATATTTACATGATCATACATATTTACACTTATATGGTATTATAGTATTAATTCTCTAATTTAAATCTCACAAACAATAGCTGTGAGGTAGGCATACTATGTTAAACTAACTAACCATTAGAGATATTGATTCATTTCCCCAAATTCACGTACATGAAAAGTTCTAGAGTTGAATCTCTAATCAAAGCTTTCTGATTATAACTTTACATATTAAAATAGTTTGGCTTCATAACAAATTATCAATATGACCCAGCCAGATTCACTTAGACTGTTTCTTCACCCATATTTTTTTGACTTTACAAAGTAGTTCTTATACATCTTTTTTTTTCTTTTGCCATGAAACTGTTTCATTGATTATTGCTAAGAAATAGCCTGTGTTTAATAACTATGATTGAAGGGTTCTGCTGAGATTTTTTTCTTTTTGCAATTGTTAGAATCTAAAATGCTACTTTGGGGATGCTTGGGTGGCTCAGTGGGTTAAAGCCTCTGCCTTTGGCTCAGGTCATGATCCCAGGGTCCTGGGAACGAGCCCCGCATTGGGCTCTCTCCTCGGCCTGGAGCCTGCTTCCTCCTCTCTCTCTCTGCCTGCTCTGCCTCCTTGTGATCTCTCTCTGTCAGATAAATAAATAAAATCTTAAAAAAAAATAAAATGCTACTTTTAATCCACTTACCTTCATATATATTCATTTCATTTTGCTGTGCTTTGAAATAGAACACATCCAAAGGGTTAAAAGCATCCCTTGTTTCTCTGTGGTTGTCACTGATAAGGAAACTATTGTTTCCTATGGTTTTTGAAAGTCGCAAATGAGGTTAAGCTCTCTGAAGGCCATCATGATGAAGATTTATGACCCTTGAAGGCACAGAGTTCCTAAATTAGAGGTCAAAGCATCAGTGAAATTTTTACCTAAGTAACAACAAATTCATTTCTTAAAGCTTTCCTTCGCTTTGAAAATCATGGCAATGATACATTACTTGGCAAAAGGTGATGTGAGGATATTGTTTTCTATTATTTCTATTTAACCTATTATGATTAGGTTAGTAATTATCATAATGTAAAGGAAATAAAGAGAAAAAAGACTCCTAGGAAATTCTGGATAGTATCTATTTTGTTTAGCATTCATAGGGAATGACTATGAGTAATTAATTATGTTAAAGATTCTTATAAAAATTTATATTTGACAGTATTTTATTTATGCTAGTGTATTGAGATTCCATTGATAAGCTTAGGGGTATATATTTTACAAAGTGGTTGAAATGCAGTATTTCTTAACCTTTTTCAGCCACTGCCTCCTTTGAGAACTTAATGAGAGCTATGAATTCCCTTCCCCTAAAACTTACACATGCATATAAAATTTTGTCTATATATAGAGATGTGATTCGTAGAAACATCTGAAGCCCTGCCTTGGGCATATTTGACATATCTGAGCATAAACCATTCACTGAAGTCCTTTCTCTAAATAATTCAAAAACATTCCAGAGAATTTTTTCTAATAGAACCAATATTATTTTATGACAATTGTTGGACATGTATGAATGCAGCTTGGCGCTAACTATGAGGCTTTCTGAAGGGTTGCATTTACTGTCCCATATTCCAGCTCTGCTTTTTAAAAGTAATGGAGACTAAATTCAAAGGTCATTTTAAACTCAGCCAACGAAGAAAAAATGCCAAACATGATGATGCCCCCAATTGCTTACCCATTTCTGTTTGTGTCTTTGATTTATTTGAAGTCTTTGTAATGGTAAAGACCATTGCAACTAACATAGATAACATTACTGCCCCAAAATATATAGCCCTCTACCCAGAGTCATTCTAAGCTACTGTCTTTTAATATGTTACTTCCCTTAATGGAGCTTTGCCTTTCACTTGTATACAGACAGTTGTGGTTGGGAGACTGAGGAAGTAAAATTATAAAACTCCAAAACTTTCTTTTTACAGAAACTTATACAAAGAGCTAAGTCTGGGAAAGGCAAAATATTCACTCCATTGACACAGACTTGTAATGATAATGTTAAGGATGTTAAAATAGGTAAACTTGAAATCCAAGGAAATCCAATAGCTAAAAGCATATTAACTATAAGCAGCAACAATCTTAACCTGGCGATAACAGGACTCAAGAGTTTTGACTAGATAATTAGATAAAGGAATCAAAAGCCATCATAAATAAATAGCCTCCTCTTTTCATTTGATCAAAGTGATTGACTTAAGTAACCTCAAAACATATATGACATTTATCAAACACTAAATTCTAAACAGAGTTAATTTATTTGCTTTGTAATAACTTTTATTTATTCATTCAAAAAGTATTTACTGAGAGGCCACTATATTTCAGGAATTATGATTGATGAAGGAGATAAAATAATAAATGATACACAATCTCTGCCTCAAATATCCTCAGGCTTAGTGAAAAAGACAGACAGGAATATAGGAAAATTTAATGCTATGTGACAAGTGCTTGATAGGGGAAAGTCTAGGTATCAGAAGGGCAGATAGATCAACTAACTCTGTAGCAAATAGGATATTAAAATAATAAGATTTAAATATTAATAGAGATATCTAGGGAAATGGTGGGGATAAGAATAAAGCAGGGTGTGCCAAACAAAGAAAAGAACATATGAAAACCTCTAGACACAAAGAAGTACACGCGTTTCTTGAAATGCTAAAACATGTAATTCAGGATGGGTATATTAGGTTTCTATTGTCAATGTAACAAATTATAAACATGGTGGCTTAAAACAACACAAATTTATCAGCTTGGTCTATAGGTCAGAAGTCTGACCAAGGTTTCATGGGATTAAAATCAAGGTGCAGCAGGACTACATTCTTTACTGGAGGCTTTATGGAGAGAATCAGGTTTTGGGTCATGTAAGTTGTTGGCAGAACTCAGTTGCTTGAGATCCTAGCTCTGAAGCATCCATGACTTTTGTGGTGTCAGCCTGGGGTTACTATCACCTTCTAGAGGCTACTTATATTCTCAAGGTTCCCCTTGTCTTCAAACCCAGTAACTGGGTTGAAGTCCTTCCCCTATCTCTTTTCTCCTGCTTTCTTTTCTGCCTCAACTCTCTCACTTCAGCTAGGGAAAGGTCTATTCTAGGGAAAGGTCTATTTTGATGGATTCATATGATTAGATTGCACCTACTCAGATGGTATAGGATACTCTCTTCATTCAAAGTTTTTAAATTTCATGACCTCTACCTCTACCTGCTTTTGCTGTATGTATTATTCAGCTAGGGTTGCCATGAAAAAATATCATAGGCTGGGTGGCTTAAAGAGCAGTTTATTTTCTCACAGTTTGGGAGACTGAGATGCCCAAGATCAAGTTGTGGTCAATGCTGTTTCTAGTGAAAGCTCTTTTCCTAGGTTGCAGATGGCCATCTTCTCACTATGTACCCACTTGGTCTTTCCTTGGTACTTGCATGGAGATGGAGAGAGCTATCTTTTCTTTGAAGGTCATTAATTCCATCCTGATTGTCCCAAACTCATGACCTAATCTAACTCTACTTAACTCCCTATAAATCCAAATACCATCACATTGAGGGGTAGGTCTTCAACATATGACTTCAAGGGGGACACATTCAGTTTATATGACCATGTAATGTAACATATTCACAGGTTCTGAGGATTAGGGCATGGAAAATTTTGTAAAGGAAGGTGTTATTCACCCTATCACATTGGGTAAGTATGGAGATGAGACTAGAAATGTAAGTAGAGGGAAAATAATAATAAGCCTTATAGGGCAATAAATAAATAAATAAATAATAGTAAGCCTTATAGGGCAGAGTGAGAATCAAGACTTGATTCTGATGGCAAAATGGGAAAATACTGCATAATTTTCCAGAAGATTATAGTGTAATCAGATTTACATTTAGAATGATGATGGCTTCAATATGGAGATTGGACTGGAGGAGGACAGATCTGAAATAGTGTTACTACTTAAACAGTAAAATAGTTGTACTATTTAGGAGATATTTAAAACATCTGGACATGAAGAAAACATTGCTGGACTAATATAGAAGCAGTACTATTAGGGAGAAATAGAATTGTGAGATATGAAGAGAAAAAAAAAATCAAACTTAATGATTGATTACGTGTGGGAATATGGAAGAAGACATAAGGGGTTATTAGTTTAGAATTTGTCAGGTTTAGAAAAGATGATAATCATTTATTGATATAGGAAATACACAGGAACAGGATTAAGGGAGAGTTATTTCACACATTTTTAGATAGAGGTCTCTATGAAAAATTCAATGTAGATATCAAGTATGCAACTAGATGATCCAATTTGGCTCTCAGAAGGGTTATGAAAGTTGAAAATTCAGTTTAGAATGTGTACTATCTCTTATTTTGTGATATAAGCATAGGAGAAGGCTGGGAATCATCACTCTCTTAGGAATGGTCATAAGTGGGTCAAAGCGGAGATGCACAGTGGAGATAAAATGAGTTAGAGGTTCCTCAAAATGTTGAAAATAGAACTGCCCTATGGCCCAGCAATTGCACTATTGGGTATTTACCCTAAAGATACAAACGTAGTTATCCAAAGGGGCACATGCACCCGAATGTTTATAGCAGCAATGTCCACAATAGCCAAACTATGGAAAGAACCTAGATGTCCATCAACAGATGAATGGATCAAGAAGATGTGGTATATATACACAATGGAATACTATGCAGCCATCAAAAGAAATGAAATCTTGCTATTTGCGACAACATGGATGGAACTAGAGCGTATCATGCTTAGCGAAATAAGTCAAGCAGAGAAAGACAACTATCATATGATCTCCCTGATATGAGGAAGTGGTGATGCAACATGGGGGCTTAAGTGGTTAGGAGAAGAATAAATGAAACAAGATGGGATTGGGAGGGAGACAAACCATAAGTGACTCTTAATCTCACAAAACAAACTGAGGGTTGCTGGGGGGAGGGGGTTTGGGAGAAGGGGGTGGGATTATGGACATTGGGGAGGGTATGTGCTTTGGTGAGTGCTGTGAAGTGTGTAAACCTGGTGATTCACACACCTGTACCCCTGGGGATAAAAATATATGTTTATAAAAAATAAAAAATTAAAAAAAATGAGTTAGAGGAAACCCAGTGAGTATAATGTCATGGAGCCAAAGAAGATCTGTGTAGTATATATCTCAAGTAGTTTAAATATAATCCATAACTCTTGCATTTAGCAAAGGGGGTTTTAGAGGAAGTAGTTTCAATGAAATTATGTGGGAAGAGGAGCAAAGTGTAATGCATTGATGAGTAAATGAGAAGTGGGCTGTGAAGGCAGTAAGTAAATCAGTCTTTTAAAATCTTTGTAAAAAGAGAGGCTATTAAAGGATGAATTTTTATTTGTTTGTCTTTGTCAGGTTCATGTGAGGTATGTCAGATATATACTTTTCCTAACATTTTATAATGATTAGCTTTAAATAAACAAAAAAGTTGAAAGAATTTTACAGAAAATATCCATACACCTACCACTAACACATTGCCAATTATTATTATTCAATTAATATTTTACTACATTTGCATTACTACATCCATCTATCCAAATATCTGCCCATTCACTGATCTAATATATTTTTCATGTTTTGCTCAGTAATTTGTAGCTATCAATACATTTACCCCAAATATGCATATAATCAAAGGAGCCAATGTTTGTTTACATTTCTTTTAAATTTTGAGATAAAATTTAAATAAAATGAAATGCAAAAAAATTAAGTATACCTTACATTGACTTGTGACAAATGCATGAAGATTTGCAATCAAAATCCCCGTCAAGAAACACAGCACTGCCATCAACATAGAAGGTTCCTTCTTAAAACTTCCCAGTCAGTTACTCCGCAGAGGCAATCCATATTCTGCCATTTTCTATTTCATATGGGTTTTACCTCTTTTAGAATTCATATAAGTATAAGTTTACATTATGAACTCTCTTTTAAAGGTTCCTTTCAATAAACATATATTTTAGAATTATTCATCTTATTGCATGTATTAGTAATTCTTTTCTTTTTATTATTGTTGAATAAATATACAGAAGTATATTTGATAAACTTGTAATATGTTTCCAGTTTGGGGCATTTATGAAGAAAGATTCTTTCAGCATTGTTATAAAAGTTTTTTGGGTATATATGTCTTTATTTCTCTTAGGTGATTACCTAGGAGTGGGATCACATGCTTGTAGAGTATATATGCATTTAATGATATAAGAAACTGTCAGAATGTTTTCCTAAGTAGTTCTCCAGCAGTATAGGAGAGTTCCATTTTCTCCACATACTCCTTAATCCATTCAAGTAGGGATGTAGTAATATCTTATAGCTTTAATTTGTGTTTCTTTGATGGTTAATGATATTGAAATTGAATAATTCCATGTTTTTATTGTCCTATCACATATATGACTTTATGAAATGTCCATTTTTAATTGGATTGTTTCTATTTTTAGATTGACTTATCAAAATTCTTTAAGCACCTAAAATACCAGTGTTTCATCAACTATATATTTTACAAATATTTTCCCCAAATGTGTAGTTTGCCTATTTACCTTTCTTATTAATCTAATCTAATGATCAAGTATTATTGATTTTGAGAACTATCTCTTTTTTTTTTCTTTAATGGTTATAGCTTTCTTTTTTTTTTCTTTTAATTAATTTATTTGTTTGAGAAATAGAGAGCAGAGGGAGACAGACACAAACCGACTCCTCACTGAGCTCAGAGCCCAACCAGGGGCTCAATCCCAGAACGCTGAGATCATGACCTGAACCAAAATCAAGAGGCGGAGGCTCAACCAACTGAGTCCCCAAATGCCCTGGTTCCTGTTTTCTGTGTTTAAGAAATATTTGTCTACCCCTTGATACAAAAATATTCTCCTATGTTTTTTCCCACCAAAATTCTAATAGTTTTAGGTTTAGCATCTAGGCCCATGATCAATCTCAAATCAATTTTTGTGTATAAAGTGAGGTAGTGGTCAAGTATCATTACTTTTCATATTGATATCAGGTTGTTTTCCTGAAACCATTTGGTGAAAAGACATTTCTTTCTTCATTGGATTATTTTGGCAGCTTTCATAAAAGTCAAATGACTATATATGTCATTTGGAACTATAAAAGTATGTGACTACTTCTAGGCTCCCAAGATTATTTATTTTGGTCCATTATTTCATAGTGTATTAGGTGTATTATACACCTATGTCTAAAAAAATGTACATACCTTAAATAAAAATTATTTTTATTGCTAAAAAATGCTAACCATCATCTGAGCCTTCAACACATCACAATCTTTTTGCTGGTAGAGGGTCTTGCCTTGATGTTGGTGGCTGCTGACTGGGTAAGGGTTGCTGAGAGTTGGGGTGGCCATCGGAATTTCTCAATGAAAATAGAAATGAAGTTCACTGCATTGATTGACTCTTCCTTTCATGAGTGATTTCTCTATAGCATGTGATACTGTTTGATAGCATTTTACCCACAGTAGGACTTCTTTCAAAATTGGGGGTCAACTATTTCACATCCTGTCACTGCTTTGTCAACTAAGTTTATATTATAGTTTAAATCGTTTGTTGACATTTCAACACTCTTCACAGCATCTTCACCAAATGTTGATTCCATCTCAAGATACCATTTTCTTTGCTCATCCATATGAAGCAACTCCTCATTTGTTCAAGTTTTATCATAAGTTTCGAACAATTCAGTCTCATCTTCAGACTCCACTTCTAATTCTAGTTCTCTTGCTATTTCCACTGCATCTGCAATTACTTCCTCTACTGAAGTCTTGAACTCTAAGTCATCCATGAGGATTGGAAATGTTTCTTCCAAAGTCCTCTAACTGTTGCTATTTTGACCTCTCCCCATAAATGACAAATATTCTTAATGGCATCTAGAATGATGAATCCTTTCCAGAAGGTTTTCAATTTACTTTGCCCAGATCCATCAGAGAAACAATATTCACAGCAGCTAGAGCCTTCCAAAATGTATTTTTATTTAAAAAAAAGATTTTATTTATTTATTTGAGAGAGAGAGAGTGTGTGTGAATGCACAAGACAGGGTCGGGGAGTACAGCTAGGGAGAAGCAGGCTCCCCACTAAGCAGGGAGCCCAATGTGGGATCATGATCTGAGCCAAAGGCAGACCCCAACCAACTGAACCATCCTAGAACCCCTCAAAATGTACTTATTAAGTAATAAGATTTCAAAGTTGAAATTACTCCCTGATCCATGGGTTAGCAGGTATGAAATGACATTACTCTTATTACACATCTCCATTTGAGCTCTTGGGCTACCAGATGTAGTGCTAATAAACAGTAATATTCTAAAAAATATCTTTTTTTCCCTTAAGTATTAAGTCTCAACAGTGGGCTTAAAATATTCAGTAAACCATGTTATAAACAGATGTGTTATCATCCAGGCTTTGTTGTTTCACTTAAAGAGCACAGGTTGGAAAAGATTTAGTATAACTCTTAAAGGCTTTAGGATTCTTAAACTGGTAAATGAACATTAGCTTTAAGTTGCATTCACCAGCTGCATTAATCCCTAACAATAGAGTCAGCCTGTCCTTTGAAACTTTAAAGTCAAACACTGACTTCTCTCTAGCTATGAAAGTCTTAGATATCATTTTCTTCCAATATAAGGCTACTTTATCCACTTTGAAAATCTGTAGTTTACTGTAGTCACCTTCATAATGATCTTGTCTAGATCTTTGGATAACTTGCTGCAGCTTCTACATGAGCACTTGGTACTTCATCTTGCGCTTTAATGTTATAAACACGGCTTCTTTCCTTAAACCTCACAAACCAACCGCTTCTAGCTTCAAACTTTTCTTCCACACCTTTCTCACTTCTCTCAGCCTTCAGAGAACTGAAGATAGTCAGGGCCTTGCTTTAGATTAGGCCATGGTTGAAGGGTGTATTGTGACTGGTTTGATCTCTCCAGTTCACCAAAACTCTTCACATCAGCAGTGAGGTTATTCCACTTTCTTATCATCTGTGTGTTCACTAGAGTAGCACTATTTCTTTCAACAGTTTTTCCTCTGCATTCACAGCTTGACTATTGGGGGAATGGCCTAGTTTCAGTCTGTTCTGACATCCCTTTCTCACTAAGCTTAATCATTTCTAGCTTTTGATTTAAAGTGAGAGATGTATAACTCTTTCTTCCACCTGAACACTGAGAAGCCATTGTAGGGTTCTTAATTGGCCTAATTTCAGTATTGTTGTGTCTTAAAGAATACAGAGGCCTGAGGCAAGAGGGAAAGATGAAGGAACAGCTGGTTGATGGAACAGTAAGAACACACTCATTTATCAATTAAGTTCGCTGTCTTATAAAGGTGTGGTTTGTGGCACCCTGAAATAATCACAATAGTAACATCAATGATCACTGATCGCAGATCACATAACAAATAAAATTATAGTGAAAATGCTTAAAACATTGTATGAATTACCAAAATATGACATGGATACACAAAATGAACAAATGCTGCTGGAGAAATGGTGCCAATAGACTTTCTCAACACAGTTACTGCAAGCCTTCAATTTATAAAAAAAAAAAATGGTATCTGCAAAGTGCAATAAAATTCAGTAAAGCAACGTATGCCTTTAATTTTTTAAAGTAAACAATTAACTTGGATGGACCAAAATTTGAGACTACCATTGTCATCTACAGAACAGCAGCTCAAATATAAGTTCGTTTCCCACCCCCTTGTCAGCCGGTTACACTATGTGGTTAAAAGAGTGGGGTAGAGCTAACATAGAGCCTTGCCTCCCTCTCACTGGATGTCTTCTTCATTAGATTCACGTTTCAATTTCTAGCATCTATGCTTGCAGCGAAATTTGCCTTCCATTTCTCCATGATAGTAAAATATAGGTTTCTGTCAGAGTTCCAGATACTCTCCTGTAGCCAACCAGACTTGGGCAGGTCATAGTTCAGAAGCTTATAAAGAACAAAATTGCTAAGAACTGGAAAACTTCTCCAAGCTCTTCCTTGTCTAAATATTAAGCTCTCTATATCTACCTTGTTTTATTTATTCTCCAGTGTCTTCAGGTAGTTGTTTTATATATTTTGTTTGGAGTTTTGTTTTTACGTGCCTAATGGTTAGTCTGAAAAGAATTTGCTTAGTCATGATGAAGAAGGAACCTTATTTTATTTTATTTTTTTTTGTTTTTAAGGTGGAGATATTTGAAAACATTTAAAGGACTATGATAAATAACCAGAAAAGAAGGAAATTTCAAAGATGATGGAGACACAGGGAGGACTGATGGAGCCTGGTTACTGAAGGAGAAAGACAGACATTCAGAAAACATATGTATGAACCTTAGGAAGACACAAGTAGTGAAGGAAGAAAGAGAATGGATGTGTTATAAAGATAAAGTTTGCAAGTATTTTCAAATACATTGAGTATTTCTATTACATTCTTTCTATTATCCAAGGTATAAAAAAAGTCTAGTTATGGTGTATAGTTATGACTATTTTGGTAATATTATACAACACTGTCTTTAAAAAGAAAAATAAAAAAGGACTGTAAATATTCCACCATCCATATTCTTATTTCCAGCTCTCTAATTGAACCTTCCTAAAGCTTTCTACCCCTGTGTTTGGCTTCAGAAGGGAATGACTTGTCTCCATGTGTGAGGTGTTACCTGAAAAACTCAGGTACTTTAAATTCAATGTCTCTGTTCACAAACTGGCTTTTAATAACCAAACTAATACATGAAAAAAAAATGAATAAATTAAAAAAATGAAATAAAACAACCATTGAGGACTAAAATACAAACACCCCTGAGGACCTTTAATCTCTTTATAAAGAAAGTCTTATGAACTGATTTACAAACCTATAATTCCTTCACAGTACAAGTGGGAACAAATTCCATGTCTTTCAGACAGATGGATGAAAAGATGTGCCAAAAACAGTCACTTCACTGGGTCTAAAAGAGGCCAGCCAAGCTATTGGTGATGATGGGGACAGATGGGAAAGATGGGAAAGATTGAAGTCTGCAGTATGCCCAAATGCAACAGTTAGTTGGGTTGGTATTGTACCTATCTCTACTTACCCCAGTTTTGCTGAGAAAAGGGCAATAAAGTTAGAACTGAGCAGAAAAAGAATGTGGACAGTTTTACTCAATTTTCCCATGTCTAGAACTGCTTCACCCAAAGGTAATCCTTGGCTCAACAAAACTCCTAGCTTGAGGCTAAAGCACTGCTAAGACTAATGAGACCTGTGAGCTCTCAGCAGCAGTGGCAGTATGGAGTAAGTGTTGGGTTTACCAGAAGCGAGGTCAGTCTTCTTAGTGCGGTGGCTCAGAACCAGATCAACTGAATACTTGACTGTTCTGCTTAGGTACAAGACACAGAATTAGCTCACAGTTTCTGGTGAATAAAAACTAAAATATTATTATACCTGCCTCATCATTGTTCTTCTACATAAGCTACCAGTACAATTTTTCTTCAAAGCATAGGAAATATAAAGACGCAAGCAATGTGACACCTAACCAAGAATAAAATTAATAAAGGTTAACCTGCAGATGAGCCAGGCATTGGAATTAGCAGATAAAGACTGTATTTTTTTTTCAGACAAAGACTTTAAAGTAGCTATTAGCAATAAATTCACAAATACACAAGAAAAGATGCAAGTAATTGGTGAATAGATGCAGAAATCTTAGAAAAAAAAAAAAGAAAGATATACAAAAGAACAAACTAGAATTTCTGTTCCAAAAAAGCCAGTATCTCTAGAATACAAATATAACAGAAATACAAAAAGATTCTGAAAGGCAGAGAGAAGAAAAGAGACTGCCTTGGGACATGGTGGTGATTTCTCTCAGGTTTTCTTTTTTGCCCCATAGATCCCAGACATGGAGTTGAAGAAACTGACAACCCAGAAATGTCAAGAGACATTGACAACAAAATCTCTGAAAAACACTACTCTATAGCTAACTCACCAGGAAATGGGCAATAAAACCACATATAAAATTGTCTCCCACACCCACTCATGCTGGCTAAAGCCAGGTAGGGAGCTAGACTTGTGCCCTCATGAAGCTATATTCCCAAACTGCTGTTGTGGTTGGTTCAGAGAAGGCCAAATAGGGAGTTGAGAATTTCATCCCTGTTGTCCAGTAATAAGACCACCACCAGTTCCTGCCTCTGAGCCCCACCAGTCCGTGGAGACAACATGAGGGGCCTGGACTTCCATCCCCACCTAGCACCCCTACCCTCTCCACTGGGCTGATGTGGGAGAAGACCTAGTGGGAAGTCAGCACTTTCATGATGATTGCTCAGTGGTTATAAGGCAATCTTCACTGTGGAGTGGCTAGAAATCACTTGGGAGCAGTGATTTCTACTGCCCCAAGTAGTGGCCTCCTACCCTGCCCATCAGCAGTGAAGGACATCTTCATGTGTCAATAGAACCCTAACCCTAACCTGTACTTTCATTGTCATCTTAGCATTAGCAAAGTGGCACTCTGTCTTCCCCTGCCAGAGCAGTATCAGAAGAAGCCAGCTAAAATTGAAAATTTACGTAGGGTAAAATTTCCTAACATAGTACAAAAGTGTCAAGGTTTTAATCAGAAATTGTGGGATTGGTAGGGAGACAAACCATAAGTGACTCTTAATCTCACAAAACAAACTGAGGGTTGCTGGGGGAAGGGGGGTTGGGAGAAGGGGGTGGGATTATGGACATTGGGGAGGGTATGTGCTTTGGTGAGTGCTGTGAAGTGTGTAAACCTGGTGATTCACATACCTGTACCCCGGGGGATAAAAATATATTATATGTTTATAAAAAATAAAAAATTATTAAAAAATAAAGTATACACAGAAAAAAATTGTTTTTTATACCAAGAACTGGGAAAATCTCAAAATAAATGAAAATAGACAAGCAATAGAAGCTACAACTGAGAAAACAGATATTTTAGAAGTATCTGACAAGTATTTTTAATTGATCATGACAAAAATGCCTCAGTGAAGAATTACAAACACAATTTCAACAAATGAAAAATTAGAAAACTTCAACAAAGAAGAAGAGACTCTGCAAAAAATGGAATATAAGAAAAAGAAAGATATTTTCAAGCAAAAATACATAACTGAAAAATTTCAACAGGATGTAAAGGTAGGAAAAAAGGGGACAGAAGAAAGTGTTAATGAACCAGAAGATGAAACAACAGACATTGCCCAAATTGAAAGGAAATTTTCTAAACACAAGAAAACAGTAAGTGAATAAACTTTGGAATACTGGGAAGAAAGGAAGAAGACAGAAGGCAAAAATAAGGATAAATAAGATTGACTTTTATTTTTCTCTTGAATTTTCTAAATTATCTTTGATGATTAAAACAAAAATTATAACACTGGTGTGGTTATAAATATATGTATAAAGGAAATGTTTTCAATAGCCTTATAAAAGCAAGAGTAGCTAAACTGGATAAAGTAGACTCTAAATAGAATAAAGTAACTAGAGACAGAGAGGGATATTGTATAATGGAAAAAGAAAAAAGAAGTGAAGTAAAGGACTTGGCAATCTTAAATGTGTTTGCCACAAACAACAGAGGTGCAAAATACGTGATACAAAAAGTGATAGAACTGTATTACAATTAATTTTTTTAATATTTAAAAAGTGAAAAGTAAATAGAGAAATCCACACGTATATTGGAGATATCAATATCTTTTCTCAACAATTGAAAGGCCAATGGGACAGGAAATTAACAAAGACTTGGGAGATTCAATACCATCATGAAAGGGTGTAGTCAACATTCTTAGAACTCCACTTACCATGGGCAGAACACACATATTTTAAGAGCTCATGGAACAAATTCTGATATAGATTATATCCTGAGCCATAACCCAGAGCTTGGAAAGTATGAAAGAAGTGAAATCATACAGAGTTTCTTCTCTGATCATAATGCAATTATATACTAGAATTCAATATGATTAACATAAAAAGAAAATCTCCAAAGATCTGAAGACTAGAAATCATAATTCTAAATAATCCACATATCAGAGGAAGTCTCAGAGGAAAGAGCAAATAAATTCTCAGGGACTTAAATGCCTATGAACAGAATAATGCATAGACACATTCTATTATATTTATACCGTAGACTATTACTCAGCATAGAAGGAATGAACACTTAGCAACAGGAATTAATCTCAAAATCACACTGAGAAAAAGAAACTAGGCACGTGTGTGAAAGTCCAATAATAAATCAAACTAACCCAAGGATACAGAAGTCAGAATAGTGGTTCTATATGGCGGTGAGGTGCAACCAGACAGAAAAACGGTAGAAGGGAACTTTCAGGGAAGATGAGAATGTATTATATCTTAATTAAGGTATGGGTTACATAGATGTATATGTTTTTCAAAGCTCATCAAGTATACGTAAGATCTCAACATCATTTTAATATAAACCCACCTCATTAAAAATACAAAAAATACATAAAACAAAGTCAGAGTAATTCTTAACTGTATCCTCTTTTTCTTAAATAAAATGCTGCTGTTCAAAATGCTGCTGTTCTATCTATTCTCGAAAGTATCTTTTAAAATTGATTATATCCTCTTTAGCTTTGCTATGACTGCCCTGGATCAGATCTTCTTTGGACTAAGATGATCTTCATAGTTATTCCCATCTTCAGTCTTCTTAAATCATTCTCCCCAAAGTTCCTGATTGAAAAAAATTAATACCTCCCATAGATAATGTTCTAGTTCCTTGGCATGAATACAAGGTACACCTTGCCTTGGGTCTGCCAATTCACCCATTGCTTCTACTTTATGCTCTAATCACTTTTCACATGCCTGCCTTCTCATTAGACTATGTGCTTTGTGAAGACAAGACTGAATCTTATTTGTTTTTAATACTACCTGTGCCATGTACACTGCCTGGATCATAATAACTTCTAATAAGGTTTGCTGAAAGTACATTAGTTGATACTTCCTAACTGCCTATGTTCTGCTATGATTCTGAGGCCTTATTTTGTCAAAGCAAATTAGGTCTCTTTGTACAAATGTTGCAAAATTTTTATTAGAACAACATGACCCTATTTAAAAATTTGACTGCCAGCGATATGAACTAAAATCCTTTTTTCTAGAAATTAATTTATCACAAATTACAATTGTAATTGTAATTGTGAAGTAGTCAAAAAGTATATGTTGATACAGAGAAACAATTTCTGATTGAGACCTACACATTGGAAACACTGAAAGTATCCTAACAAATTCCTTCATACTTGGTTTCTCTCCTAAAGGAAAATCATAAAAATTGTTTGAAAAGACTTTGTGTTCACTAGGAAAAGTGATCATTTAAGAAAATTAAACAAAGAAAATATATGCATGAGAACCATATTAAGTAGTAATACAGCTCATAGCTTGAAACCGATTAGCATTTTTAAAAAATTCTTGAAATGGTCAGGATTAAAAGTATTTTAACCATAGGTATTAATTCTACATTCTCAAAAACATAAACCTGCAAATATTTCAAAGTCTAAAGCATTTTGCCAGGTTCCTGATATTTTTGTCAAATTTATATTTTCATAAATAAAGATTACTATTAAGCCAAATCAATTACTTTGGACAGTTTGCTAATTCAACCCAAATTGCACTCAAGGTTTATTAATCTTTTGATAAACTCCACACCACTTGAAGTCTTTGAAGATAAATTGTCACAAGCCCAACAAGATTAACGATGCTCTTTCTCTGCTTCAAGAACTTAAGAAAACACTGATGAATATGTGATTAAGTTATTCTTTCAACATCCTGTAGGGTTGAACTTCAGTGCAAACAGGAGGTCTGTTTTTGGCCAAAAGCTTTATTCCTTTAGCCTAAAAAATACACTTGGTGATAAATTTCTGGCAGAATATAATGTCTGTATTCACACTTAGGAAGATTCTGTGTCTCAAAAATCCAAGATTATGAATGAAATGAACTTAAATGAACTGTATAGTATATTCCTGAGGTTCTTTAGCATTAAGTTAATAGTAAAAATAATTTAATAAATTACTTCAAGGGCCAATAAGATGCAATGCTGGGAGAAAATTTGTGTTCTTGTTTTGGCTTGGCTATTTATTAGGGTCTGGACTCAAAAAACCCACTCCACTTATCAGAGTTGACATTTCAATATTTGAAATATGATTATAATAACATTTGCTTTCTTTACCCTGAGGTTCTAGGAAGAAAGAGCCTTTGAGTCAGGAAAACCTAGTTTTAAATCCTAGCTGTTCATTTGCTACCACCAGGATGGCCTTAGGCAAGATACCCTCTCAAAATTTTGTTTCCCTGTGGTAATTAATAGGGATAGTAGTTACAAACCACAGGCTTTTCAGGTTATAAGCAACGGAGAGCCCCAAACTGCAGCACATTGACACTGAGCAATATGGCAGGAAGTCGTGTCTCTCTCTTTTTCACTCACTCTCCTCATGTTGATGTCATGGAACTTCCAGATTCATACTGTTCTTTGTCTTGTGCATATCTTCCTGGAACCTAATGCTTGAGTTGGACTCACCAGAGGTCCTGATCTAGACTATTCTCTAGATACCTCATCATACCTCAAGCTGGTTGTTCCAAAATGATTGGGTTCAATACAGCTCTGCTGCCAGGACAGGAGCCTGGCTAGCTCTTGTAACACAAGTGGTTAAAAGAGGCCCCTATTTACAGGGGCTGCTGCACCTGCTGGGGTTGCAAGGGTACTACACCATGTCAACTCCAAAGAAGGGAGCTGGATTGTAAACCTTACAGTTGTTTTCCTGCCTGGGTAACTAGTAGAGTTCACCCTGCCTGGATGGGGCGAGGTACAAGGTGGGACCATTTTTTTTTTTTAAAGATTTTACTTATTAATTTTCAGAGAGAGAGAACACAAGCAGGGGGAGTGGGAGGGGGAGAAGCAGGCTTCTCGTGGAGCAGGGAGCCCCATGTAGGGCTCCATCCCAGGACCCTGGGATCATGACCCAGCTGAAGGCAGAAGCTTAATGACTGAGCCACCCAGGTGCCCTGGGGGTGTCTTTTGCCCGTGTTAAACTTTGCCAAAGTTGAGCCAAAGCCAAACTGAACTAAGTTTCACAAACTACAGTCCTTTTTAAGAAATCAGTCACCTTTCCTCTTAATCTCTCCTCTGGCAAAATTGCTTTCTTTCAGGATGATGTGTTTGGGAAAGTTCAGTGGCATCTTCACTGAGAGACTAGAAGCTGTGACTCATCAGCTCTGAGCTTTCTCACCTTGAGACTCACTATTCTCTCTAGATAATGACTTTTAGAGATGTCAGCTCTACCCACAGGAGAGATTTCAGTAGCTTTGAATTTGTGAGAAAGAGGTTTACCAATTTAGCCTCCCTTTAATCCCAGAAGGTCCCTTTTTCCTTATACAAATTTGATTATATTGCCAAAAGAGAAAATGTAAAAATATGTAAATAGAGTAAATGTTCTTTAACAAAAAATGGAATTCCATTTTTGTCCCATAAATAATAGAGATTTAGAGAAAACTGTGTAGCGCTTTTTAAACTATAATAGAATAACTTTAACATCCCAAATGATTTAGGAAATATCCAGTTAAGTATGGGAAAATAATTGAGAAATACATGTATTTTTCATAGAGAATTGGTTAACCTCATTCTCTTTCTTCTGTAATATCTCTTATTCAGAAGTGTTCATAGTGTCCTTGAAATAACATTGATGGCTTCACAATACAGAGAGACCAAGTGAGACCTTTTGAGGTTAAACCGTCCAATAAAATAAAAATGTTCCTTCACTTATCTTTTAACATCCTTGAATTCTGAATCTTAGAATTATCATTGAATAATAGCCATCTACGTTATAATTTGGAGCTTTTAATATGTTCACAAGGATCTATGTTAGACTGAAATTCAGAATAAAATTCTGAAGGACAAAAAAGAAGAAGGTACAGAATTCCCTTTCTGGACTAACCATTAACATATTTATTTAAAAATGAATATATTCTTGTTGAAATCAACACAGAAATATTTTAAAAAAATCCTTGATACTATTTTCCATCCATTGAACTTTCAAACAACCAAAATAAATAATTTGGTATACATTACTGCAGGGACACATATACTCACAGACATATGTGCATATATTATTAGTTGCTAAAGGGTACTATTCTGAAAATGTTTTAGAAATTGATAATAGATTACAAGATGAAAGTATTTTAAGGAGGATGAACTTAAATTATTTTGCAGGCTAAAGAGGTAGACATCTATTCTAAATGAAAACAAATTAAGTATAAATTTACAAGTGAGATCTAGTTTTTATAAAGTGCTGTTGAGTATACTACTTAAACAAATTTTTGAAATATTTGAGAGATAATAGAACAAGCTCTCCTTGATTTATTAAACATAAAATCATTAGATGTGAAAATTCAAAACAAAATTAAACATTTAGCGGTATATTTCTTAAGGGTATACCTGGAGTAGTTGTCTGTATGCTTCTAAAGATTGTATTCTTCACATGGTTAGTCAGCCTGAAATTACATCACAGCATATCACGATTTAAATGACATCTGAGTGTTGTTCTAAGTTAATGTAAAATTGGTGAATATTCACATTCTGCCTCTGAAATGTATTGGACCACTAATTATTCCTCAAAACAGTGTTTTCATTTTCTGAGTATATCTGTCATTCTCTATTTCTATTGTGCTTGAATAGAAATTAGCAATTGCCCATGCCTGAATTTCCCTTGATACTTATGATACCAAGTTTTAAAATGTTGACTTCTACCTGAAAATGTACACAACTCTGAATGTGATAGTGAACCAATGAAATGAAAGGCTTTATTCAAATATATTTTGCCACAATATTTAATATCAATTCTGATCTTGATTGTATCATTTTTTATAGTTACTCACTCCCCCTTATCAGTAAGATTATACACCCCTGACTCTTGCCATGTGATTTATCTTTCATCTGTAAAAAGAATACCCATTGAACTCTGACTTGATTGTGTGACTTACTTTGGCTAATGGGAAGTGAGCCAATGTGACATACACTGTGTCTGAGCAGAAGCATTAAATACTATTGGATGGCTTGGCTCAGCCCTTGCTTTTTTCTATTGCGAAAATATTTATGTCCTATAAAGGGGCCGCCCCTTCCAGCAGGATGTTTGAAGCCACTGTGACAGGGAATGAGGAAGTTGTCACACAGCACAGCAGATTAATGCTAATACAAATTTGATAAATAAATCTGACTAATAAAAATGCTGAAAAAGAAAACCAGAGCTTTGCCTACAAAATACCTTTTATAAGTAAATATTCTTTATGTAGAAATAAAGGCTGGTCCATGACGTCTGCTCAAACCACCCTCATTCTCTTCCCCACACATCTGACTGAAGGACAGCATTAACACAGATACACAAATTCTCTTTGAACTCAGAAGTTAACAGTTGAAAACTTTTTCCAACTTCAAAGACTATAATCAAAGGTGCAACCATAACATATTCTTTTGCCTTATTTTAAGATCATCTAAGCTAATTCAGCCATTCTTTAAAATAATGAACAGGTTGTTTCAAAATCAAACGCGTTCAGGAATAACTGGTAATATCTCATATTCTGTTGAAAGTTAAGTCTTTCAAAGCAATTCTGGTAATATTTATTTTACCATAGTACATGATATTTGTGAAGAATCCCTGCCACTTTTTCCTACTGAGATGTTGAAAGAAAGGGACTTTCTTAACTCCCTTTACGCTTAAAGTCCCATAATGCATACAAAAATAATTAGAAAGCCCAAAAGTAGTTCTATGTGAACTACTGCTTCTTGATAATGCACATTGGCAATGAAAGACCCTGGTCATGACTGGCTTCACAGTACAGCCTGATATCTAATTTCAGGATGTAAAATTTGAATGCTGCCTTCATGTTGCTACTTCTCATATATAACCAGATGTTACCATTTTAGTGCTTAAAAATTGCCAACTTTTGTGTTGGCCTTTCTCTTTATATGATGAAATAGCTCATCTTACAGTGTAAGATTATACATTTCCTTCCCTGAACTCCCTGCAGGGGACCCTATAAAGATTCATTTTTTCAGAAAAAAACAAATGGCCTGTACGTTTTTTTTTAATTTTTCTTGAATTTTATTGAGTTCCAAAATAGAGAAATCTAAAAATAGTGTTTGACAGATATCTTTTAATTTTTGCTAACTGGAAAACAGAGAGATCCTATTTCTCGTGCAGATGAATATTATGAATTAATTGTTACAAAATAAGTGTGGCCTTAATACATATATTAGCTTTCCATTGCAACATAAAAAAAATTATCACAAACTTAGTGTCTTAAAACAACATCCGTTTATGACATGACATTTCTGTAGGGTAGGGCAAGAGTTTATGCATAGTGTAACTGGGTTCTTTGCTCAGTCTCACGAATTGATCAGTGTCAGATGAGCCACATTTCCATCTGGACTGCGATTCCCCTTCTAAATCCATTCAGGTTGCTGGCAGAATTTAGTTCTTGGGCATTATAGAACTGAACTTTCCACTTTCTTTCTAGCTCTTTACTGGAGATCACTCTTGACTCCTAGAGGCTGAGTGCAGGTCCTGGCCATGTAGCCGCTTCATAACATGGTAGCTTCCTACTTTAAAGCCAGTGAGAGATTCTCTCCTGAGTCTCTTTAAAGCCCTCTCATGATTAGGTCAGGCCCACAATGGATAATCTTTTTGATTAACTAAAATCAACTGATCAAGGACCTAAACCACATCTTCAAAATCTTTTTTGCCACAAAATATAATGTAATCATGGTAATGATATCTCTTCATATTGATAGACTCCACCCACACTCAATGGAAGGGGATTAATTATACAAGAATATAGGTAGAGTGATGGGGAGAGTCTACATTTTATTCTAAGATCAAAATTATTATTTTTATTAATATCTCTAATATTTAACAGGTGTGTGATTAATAATCTCATCCACTTTTTTAAGTACATGAATTTATCATGGGTAGTTCAAAATTAACCTATTTATTGACTTTTTTATGAATTATATATGACTTAATTGTTTACACAAGGAACACTATCATGGCAACCATGTTGCATGGGAAGAATTATATACTCAAATGTCTATAGGGAGGAGAGAAATAATATAAAATTGTGAATTGGGCTAAGGAGTCGTGACTATGTGTGAACAGTCAATGCATTCCCCTTCTTCTAGGAATTAAAAGTCATTTTAATATGATGGAGCACTGGATGGCTCAGTCATTAAGTGTCTTTCTTCGGTGTGGGTCATGATGCCAGAATCTGGAATTGAGCCCCACATCGGGCTCCCTGCTCCACAGGAAGCCTGCTTTTTCCTTTCCCACTCCCCCTGCTTGTGTTCCCTCTCTCACTGTCTGTCTCTATCAAATGAATAAATAAAATTAAAAAAAAAATAAAAGTAATTTTAGTAAGATAAATGCTCTGCCAGCAATAAAGCCCATCTACTTATTACCCCTATTATGAGATCACTTTCTCTCTTTAGAGAAAGATATTGGATCCTTGACATGCTCTTTTCAGTGTATAAGAACAGAATACAACATATTTTGTCCCCCCTTCAAATTCTTTCTTTGAAGAGGTATGTGAACTCAACAATGTTCAGAAAGTTAATCACTACTGAAAAAATAAACAATAGAGTAGATTGGTAACAATGTGGATTAATTATAATCACCAACATACTGGGCCTGTTATGGTTTCTGGGTACAGATGAATCTCATTCTTCCTACTCAATCTTGCCTCTTACGTCACAGAAAAATAAACTGTACACCTGTAGCTGTCACAGAGGTCACCAATGACCACCTCTTAATAAAATCTTGACTTTTTTTTTTTTTGCTTGAATACTAAACGAAATTCTATACTGTTAATTACATTCTCTTTAAAGAACTCTGTATCTCCAATATTTCTCAAATGTATCTTTTTTTAGCCCTAATATCTTTCCTAAGCTTTGGGCCCCAAAATTAATGACCTACAAAATTCGATGTTTCTAACTCTCTTATGTTCAAAATTAAAGTCAGGATCTAACCCATGAAATCTGGTTCTCTTCCTATGCTAGTAAATAAAGTGAGTGGATCTCAGTCCACTGTGTTGTTCAACCAGAATCTTAACAGCCGTTTCTCATACTCCTCATTCCTTCACCCTGTATCGAATCCATTCTTAACCCCCCTTTATTTTACTTTCCAAAAATATCTCTGTGTTCTCTCAAATACTCTCTCTCTATTTTTCTCCCATATTTTACCTCCCCCAGGACTGATTCTGGTGCTCTGGCTAGAAAACTGAAGTTGCCTACCTTGCTGGGCAGGCTTTCTACAGTTAGGTCTGTTTTGGGGCAAAGTGCTGTAAAAAGAGATTACAAATAATAGAGACCCCCACCTTCACCCCCACCATGCTATGATCATAGGGGCCTATTTCCTCAGTTTCTCTTGTCAGTGAGGAGAACATTTTTATCAACATTCTAGAGGTCCAGGTGACTGCCATTTCTACCACTCCCGCCATCATCCCCTCTTTGATATGCAGCTCTCATAGAGCAACCTGCTCTGGGGCACAGCTGAGAGAGTCCCAAGAGAAAGAAAGCAAAACGATTTCTTTCCATTCACATACAGAAATGGCACTTCCAAGTTTGACTTAAAAGAGAGTGTTTTTCTTAGAGATCTTTCTATATCCACTGAAAATTTCTATTCATGGGTTTTAGTTTTAATTCATAGGAAAGAGACTCTAGTTTCTTTTCTTAACCTGATCCAGAAGTTGGGCTCTGTTTTCTGATTGTTGAAAGAATTGTTCTCATTATGCTTTCAGCCCAACCTGGGAGAACATTATTCAAAAATGCCTTCAAAAATCTCATTGCCCTGTTCACTGTAAAGATGGTGTTGAGGAATGTGTTTATAGTACTATGGAGTGCTATTCTCTTTTTGAAAACTAATAGGACATTTTCACCAGCTTCAGAATGTGGTATAATTAGGCTACTTCTGTGTACCAAATTTATTTTTTTATTATAGATAATGAATTTTTTAAAAGATTTTATTTATTTATTTGAGAGACAGAAAGTGAGAGAGAGTATGAGAGGGGAGAAAGTCAGAGGGAGAAGCAGATTCCGCATGGAGCTGGGAGCTCCATGCGGGACTTGATTCCAGGACTCTGGGATCATGACCTGAGCTGAAGGCAGATGCTTAACCAACTGAGCTACCCAGGTGCTCAATGATGCAATTTTTGATTTGACCTTTTCATTTTCTTTGTTTGATTACTTAATTATAAAGAAGTGTATTTTTCTCCCACATTTGGCAAGTTTATTGACTAAATTTTATACTAATCTCACTTTTCACTTGACCATATCCTGCCTCTTTTCATTCTTTTAACCATTTCATTCATTTGGTTTTAAGTTTACTTTAGGGACATCTGGATGGCTCAGCCAGTTAAGCATCTTCCTTAGGCTCAAGTCATGGTCCCAGGGTCCTAGAATTGGGCCCTCATTGGGGTTTCTGCTCAGCGGGGAGCCTGTTTCTCCCTCTCTCTCTGCCTGCTGCTCCCCCTGCTTATGCTCTCTCATCCTTTCAAATAAATCAATAAAATCTACAAAAAAAACCCAGTTTATTTTAACATAGGACTGCCTGGGTGGCTCAGTCAGATTCTGTCTCTCTCACTGATGCCTTTCCACCCGTACTTCCCCTCATGTGTGCTCTCTAAATAAATAAATAAGAAAAATATTTTTAAAGTTATTTATTTTAACATATTGTATTGTAGATATTTAAGGTAGGCAAACAATTCTGCTCTGTAAAAAGAAATCATATAAACCAATACATCTGTACATTATAATTACACTGCATATCATAACTGAGAAATCAATGCATATCACTAGAACAGAAAAAAATATGTTAAAACTAAATGTTTTAATTGGATTAGTTTAGTAAGCATTAGATAATTTGAAGTTTATTTTTGTTTTAGGAAATTTTAATTAATGGACTATAGATATTAATTTTGGGAAAAATACATTCAGAGGAAGGTTTAGAAGAGATGGAATAAAGTTGTTCTACATTTTCTTGAAGCCTGTCAGAAGCTACCATTTAAAAACAAATAACTAATGCTACTTTGTAAGCAATAAGTGGCTAAAGCTTAAGTAGGCAGGACTCCACACATGTAACATGTAACTAGTTTAATTAAAATTACTACTTTTCAAAATTGTAACATTTATGAAAATAAGAAAAAATAATTTTCTTAATTCAGATCTCCCATTCTCCTATTCTTGGCTCTCCCCAATATCTGCCTTGCCCACTCTTCTACTTTGCAACCTGGCTATATATATTTTTCACAAAAACTTGATTGGCACATTATGGAAAGAAACTAAGCGATTACGTTTACTAGGAAAGGCAGTTCCATGACTTCTTACTATAACCATGTCAAATATTTTATTTATAAGTATATTCCTTAGTTTTTTTCCTTTATAACCTGTTACTTTAATCTCTCACAAGGGGATCTTTTTATTAGAATAGACTTTTTCCTTCCACCTAGACAAACTTCTGCCTTATATACGGGAGACATTCTTAGTTGAAGGGGCTTAAAATCCAGCTGTTATATCACCTCCTTTTTGCTGCTTTCATGGAATAAAAGTTTTCGCTTTTTAGAATGGACAGCATTGCATACCTTTGAGAATTTAACTGACATTTTTAAATAATAAACATGCAACAGTGTCTTAGCTATAAGCATGAACTTGGAAATAAAGTGTAAACTAGTCATTTTAAACTCACATTTAAAAATGTCCTTTCAAAAAATTATATTTCCAAGGCCCCATGCTGGACAGACAAGGCATCTCATGTAGGGTTAATATATAGTATGGGTTAGTAATGAAAGTGATATTTAAAAAACAAGAACAATGGGATTTCTGATACAGGAGACACTGGATTTGTAAACTGAACCATCAGGCATTCCCTGATCTCTGGCATACACACACACACACACACACACACACACACACACACATAAAATGCCTGTTGAGTTGAGAATTGAGGAACAGGGTTATCGTGATTTCCACTAAATCCTGACCTTAATCTATAGTATCATTCAGAATTATAAGAGCACAGCAAAGTTGTTCTAAGGAGAGTGATTTTTTTTTTTTTTTTTAAGTAAAATCCACGCCCAGCATGGAGCCCAATGTGGGGCTTGAACGCAAAGCGCTGAGGTCAAGACCTGAGCTGAGATTTAAAATCAGACACTTACCTGACTAAGCCACCTGGCCCCTATTTTTTGATTAAAAAAAAAAGATGTGTTGGGAGGGGTGGTCCTATAAGTCTGTGTGATATCCCATCTCTCGATGGGAAAGAAGAGGGAATGTGATTGCTTCCTGCATTAATTACAAAAGCTTCATGGAGAAATTTCTGCTCTAAGAACCCATTGTGGTTGAGAGCACTTTATTTCATCAACCTTGCAGTTTATGAAAGAAATTAGAAGCCGTTGACAAGTTCTCATCATGATGTTTGTGTTCAGACACCCAAGCAGGTGGATTGCCAAACGTCATCTCTGCTCTCATGCCACTGGGTGTATGACTCAGAGAGTATACATACTCTGCTCTAATGTATTTTTTGCATGTGTCTATATATAGTCTTAGAATTTACTGTTGGTAAAGACTATATCTCCAGTATCTTCTTAACCTCAATTTTCAGTTGACGTCACATTGCCTTTTTTTTTTTTGGAAATTTATTTTTTTTATTAATTTTTTATTTTTTATAAACATATATTTTTATCCCCAGGGATACAGGTCTGTGAATCACCAGGTTTACACACTTCACAGCACTCACCAAAGCACACACCCTCCCCAATGTCCATTGCCTTTTAAGATGTAGAGAGTATAGGCTCTGATACTTATTTCATAATTGTAGAAATTTCAAAGCTTTCCTTCAGTTGCTAAAAGTCATGGGCATTGGACATCAAGAATAGATTTAAAATGATTACCATTCAAAAAGGAGATGTAAATGATTATGGTGACCTGAGGCTTGGAGCCAAATTCAGTTTAGGGGTTTTCTTGCAGACTCACTTCCATTTAGGTTTTTCATCAATTTGGGTTTTTTTGTTTATTTGCTTTGGCCAGCCTGTTATTCCTTGATCTTCACTGACCTATTGTATCATGTTCACAGCAAACTTTATTAAATGCTTCAGGGAGGCAGGTATTTTCATTACAGAAATACAAATAACTTTGAATCTTCAACACTCTATTTCTTAAAAACTTTGGCTATTTCTGCAATTTGGTCACCAGTTTCTTGATATTTATTCTTCCTTCTCTCTCCCTTGCCTTCCTGATTCCATACTTCCCTTTTGGTACTCCTGTTTAGGACAAACAAGTAAAATCCCACTGTATCAGTTAACATTCTCCAAAAAACCAGAACCAATTGGATATCTGCCTATTTATCTATCTATGATCATCATCATTTATATACACCTTCTATAGTGATAAAACACCTATCTATAGAGATATTATATATATATATATATGTATACACACACATGCACACACATGCATAGTGAGAAAGACAGTGACAGAGATCAACAGATGAGAAGTCAACAGGTCAACTGCTTGCAGGTATTAATTATATCTATAACACACTTTCATGACAGCACCAAGATTAGTGTTGCATGAAATAACCAAGTACCACAGTTCTCCAGGTTGAGAAACTACCCATCACACCTGTCATTTTCCAATACTAAGCAATGTAGCTCTCTTTATATCCCCAACTCTGTTGTTAATAATGATATATCTAGGTATTTAAATTTTGTAATTATAATTTCTAAAGGCATATTGCATTAGTTTCATAGGCAAAGGTGTCTCCCTCTCTTATCTCTACCTAGGATAAAGATGAATCTCATTATTTCTAGGAGTATTTGTACTCCCTGAAGCTGGGGGAAAAAGCACAATATATGTAGATATTTACCATTTTGTGTTTTTGTATGTTTTTATTGGGTTAATAGCCAACAAAAATTACTCTAATCAGCTTTCAGGTTAATTTTTCTGTTGTTTCTTTTTTGGGGGCACATAAATAATTAGTCACACTCATCTACAACCTCACATGTTTAAAATTATATAGCCCAGCTGAAGTGGATGCCAGAGTCATGGAGTTGATAGAGAAAGTTAATGCATTAGGAGGAAGGGACTGGATTTAATATTATAGTCTCAAAGAAACTGTTTATTTATTTTTTTAAAGATTTTTAAAATGTATTTGACAGACAGATCTCAAGAAGGCAGAGAGGCAGGCAGAAAGAGAGAGGGAAGCAGGCTCCCCACTGAGTGGCGAGCCTGATGTGGGACTCGATCCCAAGATCCTGGGATCAAGACCTGAGCTGAAGGCAGAGGCTTTAATCCACTGAGCCTCCCAGGTGCCCCTCAAAGGAAGTGCTTAAAATGGATATTTAAATATTGAAAATGCTATTTTCTGATGATTATTTCAGCAGCTCAAGACACAATATGTTCAAAGGGAGAAACAAGAAGCTTTCAGGCAGCACTTACAACATGGGTCGGCAATCTTTATTCTATAAAAAAGAATGATGAAGAAGTCTACATTCTAGATTAGATTCTTAATTTGGATAGAATTCAGTTCTACCAATGAGCAAATGTTTCCAGGGGACAATATGTTAGATATAAGCAGAAGGCCAATGTATGAGGCTGAAAAGGATTGACAGAAATAATAGGTGCACTTGCCTATGAATATATAACTGTGAATATATAAGTTTACACATTATATATATGTGTATGCATATGTATACATATTTATATATGCTTTTATTACAATTTCATACGTCTTTCATTAAGTGATTTGCCTTCAATCCATGTTTTCCTATTAGCTCTATTATTTTTAGTGCATGATTTTCAGAATTCTTTTTATATATAAATGTTTTTTATAGTATTAGGAAAAATGCCTATATTTGGATATTTTTTGGAATGTTAGCTAAAGAAAATGGGATAGACTAGTATTTATTATCATGAAGTCTTATAACTCTGAATGGAAATAGATGTAGTTATTGAAATGCCAATAAATTATTATTTTGCTAGTAGACAACCAGTATGCTAAGAAAAATTTAGACACAGGATTATAAACTCCCACAAAACTACTATGTTCTAAATGTATCTACAGTGCTAATTCTTTCCAAATGGGTTAGTCTATTCAAACCCAATGTCCCTATATTACCTAAAGTATTTTAACAATATTTGGATTCCCTTTGGATTCATTTTTATCCTCCCTTTACATAGAACATATACAGTAATTAAAATTATAGCCAAGAAATAATTTTGCACTTAACATATAATGTCGATAGCCATAGATAACATTTGGGTTGTATTTTCTAAGGAAAAGGAGCCAATAAAATGTGAATTCATGCATACAAATCTGTTTCCCTTGCATCTGATATTCTATGAAAGTGGCTTCAGAAAGAAATGTAATAGTTTGGGTTCTTTTTTCCGGGAGGGCAATATGAAAATGTCCTTTTTCAATTTGAAAAATAAAAATAAATATTTTTGATAAAATGCAAGCTTGTGTTTAAGTCCTAAAATTAGTAGGTACAATAAAAATATGTTACAAAACACTGTTCTTCTATGTGCCTTTGGGAAAGTGAAAATAGAAATTACAAAAGAGTTCTATTCTTCCTTAATTGTCTTATTATCTCCCAAGGTCAAGCTCAAGCTTCACTTTTTTTTTTTTTTTTTAAGATGGCTCTAAACTAAGATATTCTTAACTTTCATTGATCTTTTTAGCAATTATTGTTTTGATCAGATGTTTAGATAATCTTTTTGGTAATTAACTCTATATTGCCTTGGTCTGAGTATTTTTTTTTTCCTATCTCTGCCTTTCCTATGTAAAGTTCTTAGAACAGGCAATATGTCTTTCCCAAGCTCTTCAGTATCTACAGTAAGTATCATACACGTAGTGCAGTTCATAAGCACTGACCAAAGAGATGAATGAATATAGTCAAGTTACAGGACCCAATTCTATCAAACCAATTGGTTTTCTTATTTATTTTTATTTTATTTTTTCTTGTTTATTGAAAGTCCAAGTAAATGGTTTATAAAATTAAATATTCCAAAGGGACTTAACCAAACCGATATTACCTGACCAAAAAAAAAAAAAAAAAAAAAAAGGAAAAAGTAATATATTGAAGCATCCAATTAGCTCAGAATTTAAAAGTATACTATCACATTAAACCTGAGAGAAGCACAGAAAAGCAATGACAAAGCCATTACCATCTACTTCGAATAATATTTGCTGATAGTAAAGATGCAAAGCTGAACCTGCAGCTCTTTATGATGTTTCTGGATCATTACTCTGTTTCATTTTCTCAACTACCTGTATTATCTTTCTGAAGTCTACATTTTATACCCAATTTGTGGTGGTTCATTAACAGGAAATATACTACTTTAATTTTATCTGTCTTCTTAATCTCTTCTCTGGGTATCACTTGACAAGCTGCTCTTCTCTTAAGGAAAAATAAATAAAAAGTGTTCTGTTACATAACAATTCCTGTGCTTCCAAATGAAGTAGCTAATTTGAAGAAATAATCACTTCTCTTCATCAAGTACTTTTATTCAAATATAAATTTAAATCAATGACATATTAACTAATAACTATTGGCTATGATTATTTGATTTCTTAGGAATACAAAAAGTTAAAGGATTTGTTCCACATTTTTTAAATAAATAAAAAGTTTTATAGTATAGTTTATACATTAAAATGTGCTTTGTTTAACTACCCAGATGAATGAGTATTGGCAAATTTATATGCCTATCCAAACACCATCACAGTCAAGACATAACGCATTTCTATTATCCTTTAAAAGATCTATCATATCACTTTATAGTTATGCCACTTCACCGCAATCACACAACCACCACTCTGCTTTTGGTGACAAATGTTTTAAAAATTGAATAGAGATCTATCTCTTTTCAAACTGCTGAAGTATAACGACATCCTATTGGCTATTGGTGCTTTTATACATATATTTCAAAGTGGTTTACAAAAGCCATTTTGTAATTTTGTAATCATGTAACAGTGTGAAAGTATATGATGAACATTACTGAGTCATTCTGAAGTCAATTTTCATTGTTTATTTTTTCTTTTGGAAATGAGTCATGTTTTCCTTATCTTTGTAAGCTAAATAATTTTTGGAGTGTATCCTAGACATTGGGTGTTTTCAAGGACTAAGGCAATAAGAAATACCTCAAAATAGTCAACACAAAACCTTATAACTGATAGATTCTCATTCTTATTCTCAGTTCACACTCTTTCCTCACTGGGAAATATTAAATGCTTAAGAGATTTCATGTATGGTAGCTGTTGAATTAAGATTAGTGAATTAACTGACATTTTTTCTTTTCTATCACTTTAGCATCATCCCATATCTTTTTACATTGTTTTTTATCTTTTTGCTAAAATGATCACACTATATATTCTTTTTCTTTTAAAGATTATTTATTTATTTGACAGAGATCACAAGTAGGCAGAGAGAGAGGGGGAAGCAGGCTCCCTGCTGAGCAGAGAGCCCAACGCGTGGCTCGATCCCAGGACCCTGGGATTATAATCTGAGCCAAAGGCAACAGCTTTAAACCACTGAGCAACTCAGGCACCCCCACACTATAGATTCTTAATTATCCCACTGGACCTCTTCCCATAAAATATAAAACTTGTGCAGTCATACAGGTCCATTTACCACACCTAACTCCATTGTTTATGCTATAGTGCTACAACATTGCATCCAAATATATTATAAATCCACACTAAGGTATTATAATTTTTGCTTTAGTTTTATGTGTTTCATAAAATATAACAGAAAAAATGTCCTTTCATGTTCACATATTTCTTAAAGACCTGAGTTTCCCTTTTAATTCCTTTCCTTTCAGTCTGAATAGCTTTCTGTGCAGCATTTATTACAGTACAGGTCTACTAATGTTGAATGTTCTTCATTTTATTTTACCAAAAAATGTCTATTTTCACCCTCATTGTTGAAGAATATTTTTATCATATACAGAAATCTCTTGAATTTTTCTCCTTTAGAACTTTAAACATTATTCTACTTTCTGATGAGAAATCAATTGACATTCATATTGTTATTTCCTTATATGTGAATTTTACTTTATTTACAAGATTTTCTTTTTTTCTTAGGCTCTTATCAGTTTAAAAATCATGTCCCTTCTTGGGGTTTTCTTCACATTTACCCAACTTAGGGTTCACTGAATTTCTTGAAATAATAAATTTATACTTTTCAACAATTTTTCAAAAATTTTTTTTATCATTCTTTGTTCAAAAATCTTTTTCTGCCCTGTTCTTTCTCTTTTCTCTTCATGGGATTAAAATTACATGTATGTTAGATGTTTTAATTGCATTCCACAGGTCACTGAGAAACTATTTTTATTTTTTCTCAGTGTTTTCTAGATAGGCAGAATTGGAAGCAGTGCCGTCAGAGAAGGCAATCAGATATCCAGGATATATATCTGATTAGATCAAGAAAATCACTATTCCTTTTATTGTGGAAGGAGGGCTGTCCTTTTTAGCCAATGAGGACATATTAAGTGTTCTACATCAATCTCTGCACCTGGAATGTTATTAAACATTTTGCAGTGGAACTAACTACATTAGCCTTGGTGCGAGGGAACCCATGCTATAGGATAAATGCATAACCTCTATCCTTGACATCATGGTCATTCTATTCATATGTCCATGAGGGAACCCATGCATTATGTTATAAATGCATAACCTCTATCCTTGACATCATGGTCATTCTATTCATATGTCCACTGTACAAATATTAGAGGGGTCCAACAAAAAATGCATGGTCCACATATCTCTTCTTCAAATTGGCTTGTTTTCTGATTTTCTAGGGTCTATCTAGATTTAACCATAATGAAGCCCTTTACCACAGCCCAGGAGTTCATGTGCATCTGTACTTTAGTCCATTTCTCCTTCCATTCCAACTATCTCCTGTAAATATCCTGCGTCCCAAAGATGAAGGAGTTCTTTTTCAAATGAAAAGTAATTTCCCAGAAGCAAGCATGATGTTGTTTCTGAATCTTAGGGATCTGCACTGTGCTTGACAGAGAGTCCACAAGTTTGTTATCGATCACAAATAGCTTTAGTATTATTGGATTCATTCAATCAAATATTCTGAATGAACATAGGACACCTTATTTTGTAGCCTAAGCCCACAGTGTAGTTGTATCGTTTTCTAAGCCTGCTTGGAACTGGGATTCTTCTGAGTTAACCAATAAATGAGTTAGAATATCTTTTCACATATGTTGCCTCTCCCATCCAAAGAAGTTCATCAAGCACTGCAGATTTTTCTTAGTGGTAGAGGCATAAGGCATATCTATTTGTCATTTTCCTTAGAGAGGACTTTTGGCATGCTCTATCCACTGGGCTCCGAAAAACATGGATAACATGGTTATCTCCAATCTTCTGGCAGACATGTGTCTTACTAGGATTTATCACCATCACACAAACAATTTAAATCCATTGAAATATCAGAGAAGTGAGTGAGTGATACAGCTCCCAGATCTTACTTTTTAAGTTCTCTTTTACAATCAGTTTGGTACCAAACATCCCAATAAAGGAGATCCTGAGGTAAAGACTTAAGTGCTTTGACTTTGTTTGAAGATATAATTTCAGGAAATAAGAATAAGAGTAAATGAAAGTGATTAGGGGACTGGAAAATACCATTATGTGGGTGCACTAGTAATTTGGATACCACCTAGTGTTAGTATGCCTGCTTGTGATATTGGCCATTCAGATGAATATATCTTTATCTTTATCTTTAGCCATATCTATATCTATATCTATCTATATCATCTATCTATCATCTATATTTTCCCTCCCACATATATATTTGGCCTTTGTCTACAGTTCCTGGCTCAAAGGTTTAAAGACCCTTCAGAATTTGCAGAGGATAAAAGCCATGGGAGCATCTTTTGTTATGATTCTTGGTCTCTTGTCCTCAGTTTCTCAAATTGCTTCAGAGCCATCAAAATGAAATGGGTGTTTTGGTATTCATAACAAACCCCTTTTCTTCCACAACTGGGTTTATGTTAATGAGAGAACTTTTGGAAAACAACAAGGGTGGGGGGTCCTTGTGAGGGGAGTCAGCTGTGAATTGAGAGTTGGACATTTCAGTCCCACCACTCTGACCTCCAGGAGTGGGGGAGCCACTGGAGGGTGTATTGGTCACCAATGGCCAATGATTTAATCAATCATGCCTGTGTAATGAAGTTCCATTAATAACCCAGAAGAAAAGAGTTTAGAGACCTTCCTGGTTGGTGAATGAACGGACCTTCGGGAATAGTGGTACACTCAGAGCCTGGAAGTTCAATGTCCCTCTCTCCTACTTTGCCCAATACTTCTCTTCTATCGGGCTGTCACTGAGTTATATCCTTTTATGTTAAAATGGTAATTCAGTAAATAAAATGGTTCTTTGTGTTCCGTGAGTTGCTCCACAAATTAAATGAACCCAAAGAAGGAGGGAGGGTATCATTGGAACCTCCAATATATAGTCAGTCAATCAGAAACACAAGTGATAACCTCATTCGAAACTGATGTGTGGGGGCACCTGGGTGGCTCAGTGGGTTAAAGCCTCTGCCTTCAGTTCAGGTCATGAGATCGAGCCCCTCATTGGGCTCTCTGCTCAGCAGGGAACCTGCTTCCTCCTCTCTCTCTGCCTGCTTCTCTGCCTACTTGTGATCTCTGCCTGTCAAATAATAAATAAATAAATAAACAATAACAATAATAATAATAATAAATTAATAATTAATAAACCAACAAATAAATAAATAATAAATGAAATCTTAAAAATATTTAAAAAAACAAACTTATGTGTGAAGCGGTAGGTTTATGGGGGCTGGGTTTGATAGGAAGGCAGTCTTGTAGGACTAATCCCCTAATCTTTGAAATCTGTAGCTATCTCCATGTAAATAGTGTTAGAATTGAGTTAAATTGTAGAATACCCAGCTAGTGTTCAAGAATTACTTGTTGGTGGGGAAATCCTCTCTTCCCTGACATTGAAATTAGGTCCAGATACTTTACAGCTTAATCTTGTCTGTAAAAAGGCTTACAAAAAGACTGATAAATGAATACTTCTGAGGACCATACACCTAAGCAGAGGAAAGGAAAAACAAAATAAAACAAACTATTCACTGAGTCCTATATTTTATTATTTAAAAGTTTGCCTTATATGGTCTTACCCCATTAAGCTTCTGGTTTGCACATGAGTGGACACTGAATGCAGATATAGGGCCTCTGATGTCTCAACATCAGCAGGGAAGTTCTAGAGGAGTGTGCAGTTTTCACCTCAAGCAAGGCACTCTCAGCTTGTATCTGCATATAAGTCAGAGAACACACAGAGCTGGTGAACCCAGCAGTGGCTGCAACGAAAGAGATAGGCTAAAAGAACTTGAAGTGGTACATGGTAATTTTCTGATATATACACTAAGGCACATATAAGCCTTCTCTTACTGTTAGCATATTTGGAGCAGTTTTTGAGTATGATTACAAGTACACTAAATCTGAAATCCCCTAATATGTGAGAGACTAAAATATAAAGATGGCTTATAGCACTGTAACTTTTTATTTGCTCTAATTGCAAAATCAAAGCAATGAAACCAGTTAGAACAAGCCTGACTCATTACATAACTGACCTGCTGCTTATGTACATGCTAAGATAGGGAACCTGACCTACAGTGACAGATGTCAGGAAGGTTTATGCTGTGGGCAACCATGCAAACAGGTCCCTTGGTGGGAACTTGATATCTTTCTAAATTTCTAGCCCAGGAATTATTTTGCCTAATCTTTCTTTTTTGCACAACCACCCTTTCATATATCCTAAATATATTTCAATTAACTTTTCCCTAGGTGGTGTCTGTCTTCCAGGCAACTCTTCCCTAGATGGTCTGTGTCTTTCCCTCAACTATCCCTGAAAGCTCCATCATTTCACAGGACAACATAGTTCCTCACCTACAAAACAGCTATTAGTATTTCCTTCTTCCTTTCAACTTTGGACAAGATTCTGCTGAGATATTTTTCATGTAATTTTGACTTATATTTACTTACTTTTAATAATTTTTCATAAGTCAAACCAGACATACCACATGGTTCATGATCCAACCAGATAAGGACATTTATGAACCCTAAAATGTATTTAGAAAAGGCAAGTTAATATCTTGATATAAAATCAAGTAATGCTTGATTTTACTTTTGCATATTGCAACATTTGTGTTGAGAATTGCTCTTGTCTCATTCACTATCTAGAATTTCTTCACTTCATTAAATTTATAAACTAAAACTCACTACCAAACTTTGACTTTCCAAGCTACCTATCTTCATTTCTCTCTACATATGTTGGAGACGCTAGTTTTTAAAATGTAATTAATTTTGCTACACTCATATGGAATTTCTAAACTGTCTCTGACCTGCTGCAATTCTGAACTCCATATTAATCAACGCACTTACAGGTTTTAATAAACTGTGTTCTTATAATTTTACTTATGACCATTTTCTTAGCTACATCTTTTTTTTTTGTATTGTTAGCTCATTTACATTTCTTTCTTCTACATCTCTATCACCTTTCCAGGGCCAGCACTGTGATTTCTCTTCTACTTCGTATAGCTTCTAGCTCTCCATTTCACAGGGGAGTTAATTTCCTTCTGACTACTGTGGCAATGTATGTTAGGTCTTATTCATAAAATTTATACCAATTTATAACTGTTCAAATTACTGTAAGATTATTACCTTCAAAACAATTCTGAAGGTTGAGAGCTATTTTTGGTCACATTTTGCTGATGAGGAAATAGGTTGTGTACACCACTAATAAGTGACAGATGTAGGAAACTGACCTAAGTAGATTCCCTCCAGGCTGTTCATAATCTCCATAGAATCTAGATCATAACGACCAATCTAGAAAGGGGTGCAATTAAACCCAGTAGGGATAGCAGAGCATTTAGACATGGAAACTGACCACATGGGCAGAGGAATGAAATCTTATAGAGGGCAAGAAGTCTGCTCTCACTGACCCACAGTCTTGCAAAGCAAACCTAGCCCAGGAAAGGGCTGATATAGATTGATAAATAAATCTTGTAGCAGGAATCCATTTTATAAATGTAGCCATAACTATATAAAAAACAAATACTTTATAATTCATGAAGATTAAAAGGTATTGACATAGAAAATGTATGGAAGAGAGAAATTATATTGTTTTTTATACCATATTAATGGTTATCATGGTGACTGAAGAATTATGGCTATGGCCTCCCAAACGGTGGCTTTGTATGTGGAAGGCGAGGGATACACAATTTAATGTGTAAAAGGTAGCAGGTAGTCGGGTGCCTGGGTGGCTCAGTGGGAGGCCACTTCCCCCTCTCTCTCTGCCTGCCTTTCTGCCTACTTGTGATCTCCCTCTCTGTCAAATAAATAAATAAAATGTTTTTTTAAAAAAAGGCAGCATATAGTAATAACGGTCTTCCTAGGGAAGAGAGTGCCCAAGGGGACCAAGACAGAGACAACTGTGATGGTAACACAGGGGTACTAATGGAGTCACCGTGAAGATTTGGGGACATGGCAAAAATTCTTGTTTTTTTCTAGGCCATTTTATCCTGGGGCAACAAAGTTATTGATAATTAAGTATGTCCTTAAAAATATTCTCATCATAAAAAAGAAGTAGCATCAATTTTTGTTCATATTTTGCTTACTATTACTGAAACCTGAAACCTAAATGACCTTCAGTTTTTCTAAGAATACTCTTCAAGTGACTGCATGTACAGGGCTCCAAATTATACAGGACAGTAATGTCTGTGTCATTTCTTTACTCCTTTCTCAGAAAAATTCTTTTGAGTTTCATTCTATCCCAGCCTCCAGATTCCGTACATAAGGACATTATTTATTATTTTCTTGCCATAAAATAAAGGCTCCTTCAGAAAGTTTTCAATATAAAACCATGGCTATTTTCAGGAAATTGCAAGTAAAAGACTTTAAATGGGTTTCCTAACGATTAAGGCATTCATTATGAAGCTTGCTAAAAGAAGGGGGGTGGGGAACTCCCTCAAGTCTGCATACTTCCCAGAAACAAAAATCCTAAATCATTTTTGCATGGCTTGACAGGAAAATGCCAATACTATTGAAAAAGATAAGTCTTCTAAGGTTGTTACAAATCCTTTCATTTTAAACAGAAAGAATTTCTCTGCACTTTTGGAAAGCACCAAAAACAACACTTGCTCACGAAGATGAAAACTGATGCTTATAATTAGGTATTCAGATGATGCCATTTACCATGCCATTGATCATTGTTCAATGCATGCACATTCTTTTTTAAAGTTCAATTTTAGAGGTAGAGACTTTTCAGCATACCAAATTTTTATGGCTTGTTTTGAGTGATTACTCTATTTCTCACCTAATACATGTTGGTTACTAGTGTGATTTCTATCTTTCCATCAAAGTATATGACATACTGAATTTTACTTTCATTGGCCTAATAATTAGAAGTGTACCTGTCTTCCCTGGCCGAAACAACAATAACAAGGAAAATAATGCTTTAACTGTCTTTAGGGTTGTAGTGTTTAATGTGGTGACAGAATACCTTTCAGTCTGAAATCCCATGATTTAGTGTGGAGCTTCAGCTCAAGTGGAGGTACTGAAAGTTATTTGTTGGAATCACTTAGATAGGCTTTGCAAACCACAAATGCTAGTTCTCCTCCTTCCTGGTCCCTCTTTAGAGAATTCCCTTTGTAGAGGACTACGATTAGTATGTCCTTAGGAGTATTAAATAGAAATAAGTGCTGGCCACTAATCAGTATGAAAACAGGAAAGTGACTTCTACCATTTTCCCAAAGTCAAAGTAAGTTTTGAATATTTTGTTTTTAGTCTAAACGGTTAAAAATGATTCTTCACATAGAACTTGACTCTGTCCTCCCTGTACAAGAGAATAACATTCATTGACTTCCCACAGATTGTCTAGATTAATTAATGATGGGGACTGAGCAATAATCTATGTTGGTATGGTGACAAACCAGCAATTAGAGGAGAGCTGCTCTTTTTCCATTATTTTGTTGTTGTTGATGATGGAGCAGTTAGTGTATATCTATCTATCTATCTACCTATCATCTACTTATATTATATACATGTTATATATATAATATACATTACATGTGTGTGTATATATATATGTATATATATATATTTATTTTTTTAAATTTGTGTATAACCTAAGGATTTATCCTGGCCTTCAATTGTAAAACTAAGAGGTATGATTAAATTCTGACCCTTTTCCTGTAAATATGGAGATCTCATTCTTTAAAAAAGTCATTTTTTATTTGCTTTGCTTTGTTTTTATTTCAATCATGCTGGACAATCAGTTTGAGAGTTTGCTTAAGGATTTATCATGATATTCTGTGAAATCTCTTTAAGGTTTTTTTATCTTTAAATAGTTGACAGCCTAAGAAAACTTATTGACAATGTAAATTATGGAACTTATTTATATATATATATATATATACACGTGTATATGTGTGTATATATATACACACATATACACACATATATCAGACTCTAGCTATCTGAAGATCAACATAGGAATGGTGTTATGAGCTGAATGTTTGTGTTCCCTCAAAATTCATATGTAGAAACTGTGACTCCCAATATGATGATATTAGGGTGTGGAACATTTAGGAGGTAATTGGGTTTAGATTAGGCTATAAGGGTGATACATATATGATAGAATTAGTGCCCTTACAAGAAAAGAAAGAGGCCAGAGAGCCCTCTCTCTTCATATTCATGTACCAAGGAAAAGCTATAAGAACACACAATGAGATGGTAACCATCTACAAGCCAGGAAGAGGGCCCTTATCAAGAACCGAATCTGTCAGCACTTTAAACTTGGACATCTTAGTCTCCAGAATTGTGACAATTTTTTTCTTTTTTAAGCCACCCAATCTGGGAAGGAGTTAAGATACTGGAATAGCAGGAGGACCTTATGCTTGCCTCATACCTCAAACACAGCTATATAAATATCAAATCATTCTGAAGACCTAGGAAATCATTCTGAGGATTGAGAAAAAAAACTGCACAACTTGAGGGAGAAAAGAGACCACACTGTGGAAGGTAGTGAATGCAGAGATGTAACTTGGGGGAGAATCACTGGTCCTGTGGAGAAGAGGGAGCCCTGATGAAGGAGAGAGAAAGGAAAGAGAGAGAGAATGTGTGTGTGTGGACAGAGAGTGTGGCTTGAACAAGAAAAATACTTCTCTAAAACTATTGACAGGGCAGGAAGAGATGGGCTGACAATGACAGATTTTTTACAAACAGTGGAGCTCAAAGCCTGACGTTTTAGAAGTCCAAGCCCTTGCTGGGGTGGAGCCCAGTGGGTGTAGTGGTACTCCTGTGGAGAAGGAGAGCAGAAGCCTGGGAGAGGATAGCATGATCTAAGGATGCCCAGGCTCATGCTGGAAGAGACATTTCCCCTTCTTGGAGTATCTGGGAGAGGTAGCATTTCCTCTCTGGGGACAAAAGAGCTGGCAAGCATTGCTGAGCTGCCTGTCCAGTTCATTAGCATAGGAGCAGAGATGTCTGCTAGGAATAACTAACCTGGACTTAGGCCTTTTGCTATGCTTACCATAAAATCCAAGCTCCTGCACATTTGTGTGACTGCCTTTTTGGGACAAACTGGGTCCATGTTGTGCTGGGTCCCTATAACTTGATGTTTTGAAACCTAGCCAGCATACCTGAAATAAAACACAAGAGCACTGTGCCACTGGGTCGGCACATGGCTTGAACATGTAAAAGTAGGGACCTGAGGGATGCCTGCAAAACATGAGGAGAGATTGTTCGCTCTTCTGTGAGGACTTCCTGAGCAGTGGCTAGTGCAAATTCCCCTCTCCAAGGACAAGAGAGCTGGCTGACACCATTATTCCCATTGCTCATCAGCATAGATGGACTTCAGTAAGAAGCACAGTACACACAGTGGAGGCCTGACCCACCTACACAAAGCTCCACCCACCTATGCTTGGCAGGTGTTTTTTTATAAGTGCAAGTGTACTTGACAGTCAGAGCAGCAGCAGGACCCCTTCCCTGAAGATGGGCAAAACCCCTCCATACCCACCAAGTCTACTAACTCTAAAGTCCTCCAGAGATTCCGCTCTAGGGAAAATAGGATCTAGCTTCTTTTAATAAGCAGACCAAAACACACCTAGTTAAAATTCCTTACATGCTGGATAAGGTCTCCCCACTGAGGCAAGGAGAAACAGCAGAGCACTACCCTGAGGGAAAGAGCAGCCATAACAACAGTAGAGTGCACACAGCTGATACCAGAAACACTCCCTGGAGCATCAGGTGCTGGACACTATATAACTTCTTCATAATATAGCCATTACTGTCAGGAGCAGAAAACATAACACTCTTTCTTAACACACAAAAACAGAGGCCTAGACAAAATGCCAAGACAGAACAATTCATCCCCCAAAAAGAGCAAGAAGAGGTTACAGAGAGAGAGAGATCTAATCAAAACAGATTTAAGAAATATGCCTGAAGCAGATTTTATTTTTATTTTTTTTTTTAAAGATTTTATTTATTTATTTGACAGAGAGAAATTACAAGTAGGCAGAGAGGCAGGCAGAGAGAGAGGGAGGAAGCAGGCTCCCTGCTGAGCAGAGAGCCCGATGCGGGACTCGATCCGAGGACCCTGAGATCATGACCTGAGCCGAAGGCAGCGGCTTAACCCACTGAGCCACCCAGGCGCCCTGCCTGAAGCAGATTTTAAAGCAATAATTATAAGGATACCAGCTGGGCTTGAGAAAAGCATGTAAGACACCAGGGAATTCCTTAATGCAGAGATAAAAGACTAAAAACTAGTCAGGCCCATATTTAAAAAAAAAAAAAAAAAATCTATAACCAAGTTGTAAAACTGACTGGATGTAATAGCCACAGGAATGGAAGAAACAGAGGAACAAACAGGTGATACAGAAGATAAAATTATGGAAAATAATGAAGCTGAAAGAAGATGGGAAGAAAAATATTGCATCATGAATGTAGACTAAGAGAATTCAGTGACTTCATAAACCATAATAACGTTTGTATCCCAGGAGTCCCAGATTAGGAAAAGAGGGAAAAAGGGGCGAAAGATGATTTTTTTTAAACAAATTATACCTGAAAACTTCCCTAATTTGGGGAAGGAAAGAGATAACCAAATCCAGAAGGCACAAAGAATGCCCATCAAAAATCAACAAAAGCAGGCCACACCAAGACATATCATAGTAAAAATCGCAAAATACAGTGATAAGGAAAGAATCCTCAAAGCATCAAGGGAAAAGAAATCCCTAACATACAAGGGAAGATAAATAAATTTTGCAAAAGATCTCTCTATAGAAACTTGGCAGGCCAGAAGAATGTGGCATGATATATCCAATGTGTTGATGAGGAAAAATATGCAGCCAGGAATACTTTATCCAGGAAGACTGCCATTTAGAATAGGAGGAAAGATAAAGAATTTCTCAAACAAAAGCTAAAGAGTTTGTGACCACTAAGCCACTCCTGAGAGAAATAAATTTTCTGAGTGGAAAACAAACAAATAAAACAGAAACTCAAGCAAACAAAAAGCAAAAAGACTAGAAAGGAACCGAGAAAATATCCAGAAACAATGACTTAACAGGTAATACAATGATATTAAATTCACATCTTTCAATCTCTGAATGAATTCACATCTCTGAATGTAAATGGGCTACATACTCCAATCAAAAGACATAGGGTATCAGGATGGATTGAAAAAGAGACTCATCTATATGCTGCCTACAAGAGACTCATTTTAGACTTAAAGACACCTGCAGATTGAAAGTGAGGGGTAGAGAAACATTTATCATGCTAATGGACATCAAAGGGAGATAGACTAGCAATATTTATACAGACAAACCAGATTTTAAACCAAAGACTGTAACAGGAGATGAAGAAGGGCACTATATCATAATAAAGGGGACTATCCAACAAGAAGATCTAACAATTATAAATATGTATGCCCCTAACTTGAGAGCACCAGAATATATAAATCAATTAATAACAAATATAAAGGAACCCATTGATAATAATTCAATAATGGTAGGGGACTTAAATGCCCCACATATAGCAATAGAGAGATCATCTAAGCAGAAAATCAACAATGAAACATGGCTTTGAATGATACACAGGACCAGATGAACTTAACAAATAATATTCAGAACATTGCATCCTAAAGCAGCAGAATACACATTCTTTGCAAGTGCACATGAAACATTCTCCAGAAGAATAGATCACAAACTGGGTCACAAATCAGACCTCAATGAGTACACAAGTGAGCTCATAATAACCATATTTTTAGATCACAATGCTATGAAACTAAAACTAAAAGTCAATCATAAGAAAACATTTGGAAAGACCACAAATACATGGAGGTTAAAGATCATCCTACTAAAGGATGAATGGGTAAACTAAGAAGTCAAAGAAGAAATTTTTTTAAAAATACAGAAACAAATAAGAATGAAAACATGACAGCCCAAAACCTTTGGGATGCAGCAAAAGTGGTCCCAAGAGGGAAGTATTTAACAATACAGGACTATCTCAAGAAGCAAGCAAATTTGCAAATACACAACTTAACCTTATACCTAAAGGAGCTAGAAAAGGAACAGTAAATAAAGCCTAATGCCAGCAAAAGAAAGGAAAAAAATAAGGATTTGAATAGAAGTAAATGATATAGAAACAAAGAAAAAACCCAGTGGAATACATCAATGAAACTAGGAACAATTTCTTTGAAAGTATTAATAAAATTGACAGATGCCTAGGCAGATTTATCAAAAAGAAAATAGAAAGGACCCAAATAAATAAAATAATGAAGGGAAGAGGAGAGATCACAATCAACACCACAGAAATACAAACAATTATAAGAGAATATTATGAAACATTATATGCTAAAGAATTGGGCAATCTGCAAGAAATGGATAAATTCCTAGAATCATATAAGCGACCAAAACTGAAGCAGGAAGAGATAGAAAATTTGACAGACTGATAACAAGCAAAGAAATTGAACCAGTAATCAAAAATCTCTCAACATATAAAAGCCCAGGGCCAGATGACTTCCTAAGGGAATTTAAAGAGTTAGTACTTATTCTTTTCAAAATATTCTTGGGCACCTGGGTGGCTCAGTGGGTTAAAGCCTCTGCCTTCGGCTCAGGTCATGATCCCAGGGTCCTGGGATCAAGCCCCCATCGGGCTCTCCGCTCAGCAGGGAGCCTGCTTCCTCCTATCTCTCTGCCTGCTTCTCTGCCTACTTGTGATCTCTGTCTGTTAAACAAATAAAATCTTAAAAAAAAAAATTAAAAAAAATATTCTTAAAAATAAGAATGGAAGGAAAACTTGCAAACTTATTCTACAGAGCCCATGTTACCTTGATAAAAACAGACAAAGACCTCACTAAAAAGGAAACTTATAGGCCAATATCCTTGATGAACATGGATGCAAAAATTCTCAACAAGATAATAGCAAATTGAGTTCAACAATACATTAAAAAAACTGTTTACCATGATCAAGTGGGATTTATTCCTGGGCTACAAGTATGGTTCGATGTTAGCAAATCAATCAACATGACATAACCACATTGATAAAGGAAAAGATAGGAGACATATGATCTTCTCAATAGATGCAGAAAATGGATTTCACAAAGTACAGCATCCATTCTTGATAAAAGCCCTCAACAAAGTAGGACTAGAAGAGTTCATACCTCACATCATAAAGCCCATATATGAAACACTGACAGATAATATCATTCTCAATGGGAAAAGCTAAAAGCTTTTCCTCTATGGTTAGGAACAAGGCAGGGATGTCCACCCTCACCATTCCTATTTAACATAGTACTGGAAGTCCTAATTACAGCAATCAGACAACAAAAATAAAATATGCATCAAAATTGCCAAGGAAGAAATCAAACTAGTGCTAATCTCTGACATGATACTTTATGTAGAGACCTGAAAAACTCTATCAAAAATTGCTAGAACTAATACATGAAAATTGAACAAAGTCATAGGACACAAAATCAACACACAGAAGTCTGTTACATTTCAATTCACCAATCGTGAAGCATCGAAAGAGAAATCAAGTACTTGATCCCATTTACAATTGCACCAAAAACCATAAGATACCTATTAATAAACCTATCCAAAGAGGCAAAATACCTGCACTCTGAAAATAGAACACTTATGAAAGAAATTGAAGAGGAAACAAAGAAATGGAAAGCATTCCATGCTCATGGATTGGAAGAACAAATATTGTTAAAATGTCTGTACTATCCAAAGCAAGCTACACCTTTAATGCAATTCCTATCAAAATACCACCAACATTTTTCAAAGAGCTAGAACAGACTATCCTAAAATGTGTATGGAACCACAAAAGATCTTGATTAGCCGAAGCAGTCTTGAAATGAAAAAGCAAAGATGTAGGCATCACAATTCTGGACTGTAGGTATAGGACAAAGCTGTACCCATCAAGACAGTGTGGCACTGGCACAAAAACAGACACATAGATAAGGAACAGAATTGATAACTCAGAAATGTACCCACAACTATATGATCAACCAATGTTTGACAATGTAGGAAAGAATTTACAATGGAAAAAAAGACAGTCTCTGTAACAAATCATGTTGGGAAAACTGGACAGCAGCATGCAGAAGAATGAAACTGGACCACTTTCTTACATCAGACACAAAAATAAATTCAAAATGGATGAAAGGCCTAAATGTGTAACAGGAAACTATCCAAATCCTAGAGGAGTACACAGTCAGCAACCTCTTTGATCTTAGTCATAACAACTTCTTATTAGACACATCTCAGAGGCAAGAGAAACAGAAGTAAAATGAACTATTGGGACTTCATCAAGGTAAAAATCTTCTGCACAGAGAAAGAAACAATCAATAAAATTAAAGGCAGCCTACAAAATGGGAGAAGATATTAACAAATGACATATTTGATAAAATGTTAGTATCTAAAATCTATAAAGAACTTATTCAAACTCAACCCCCCATCAAAAAAAATCCAGTTAAGAAATGGGCAGAGCACATGAATAAACATTTTTTCAAAGAAGACATCCAGGTGGCTAATAGACACATGAAAAGATGCTAAAATCACTCAACATCAGGGAAATATAAATCAAAACCACAGTGAGATATTCCTACACCTGTCAGAATGGTTAAAATTAACAATACTCCTGTATGAAACAACAGATATTGACAGGAATGCATAGAAGGGTGGGCACTCTTACACTGTTGGTGGGAATGCAGATCGGTGCAGCAACTCAGGAAAGTAGTATGGAGGTTTCTCAAAAATTTAAAAGTAAAACTACCCTAGATCCAGCAATTGCACTACTAGGTATTTACTCAAAAGATACAAAAACACAGACCTGAAGGGACACATGTATCCTGATGTTTATAGCAGCATTATCAACAATAGCCAAATTATGGAAAGAACCCAACTGTCTATCAAATGATGAATAAATGAAGAAAATGTGACATATAAGTACATATAATGGAATATTACTTAACCATAAAAAGGATGATATCTTGCCGTTTGCAACAGCATAGAGGAAGCTATAGTATATTACATTAAATGAAACAAGTCTGTCAGAGAAAGACAAATACCATATGTTTTCAGTCATATGTGGAATTTAAGAAAGAAAACAGATGAATGTAGAAGAATGGGGGGAGGTAGGGTAGACACCATAAGAGACTCTTAACTGTAGAGAACAAATTGAGGGTTGATGGAGGGGAGGTGCACAAGAGATAGGCTAAATGGGTGGTAGGTTTAAAGAGGGCATTTGTTGTGATGAGCTCTGGGTGTTATATGTAAATGATGAATCACTAAATTCTGCTTCTGAAACCAATATTACACCATATATTAATTAGAATTTCCATAAAAACTTGAAACAAAAAAGAAAATATATAGAAAGCCACCTAATCTATGGTATTTTTGTTATGGTGGTCTGAGTTGAATAAGACAAATGATTTCTTCCCTCAATAAATAATGTAATGATTAATCAAACTTGTATAACTATGTTATGCTTAAAAACTAAGATAGAGGAGGGCACAGAATAAAGCATTTCTGGTATGATAAGCTTGGTCAAGAATACTTCGTCATTAAAGACAGAAGAGATGGAAGACATCTCAAAATTATGTTGTAGATCGTGTCATAGAAGATTTGGTGGAATGTTTTAAGACTGAAGGACATGTGACTAAAGGAGAAAGACAAAATATATCTCCAAGAATTCAGAAAGGTCTAATGTGGAATAAAGTAGAGGTTGATTTCAAATCATGCTCAAGTGCTAAACTAAGAACAATAAGTGGAAATTCCTGGAAGGGTATTTCAATTTCATAATCAAGTTGTACTGGAAGCTACTGCTTGTATGAAAATTAAGTGGTTACTGAAAATGGTGTTTTGAAGGAAGTATTCCTGTTTCAGAAAGGAAAATAGGGATTCAGTGATTCTAAGTTCTCTTCAAATTCGGATTTATAAAATTAAATTTTGGGATTTTTGATTTTAAGCATGGTATTGGACACGTTATATTTTATAGAATGAGCACCTATAAATCATGGATTGTGATGTTAAACTAACAACTAAAATCCATTTCATGTTTCTTTCTTTTAATGAAATAATTAGATTATATTAGAGTTGGAGTGTGTGTGTGTTTAAGCACATTGTTGTTTTATGTATACACATTTGGGATATAGTTTGTTGATAGACTATAAAAAGATCAAAGGAAATTCACCCTCACCTTGAAAAAAGTGCATGCTTCTTTTTTCTGGAAGGTTTAGGTTTGTTTTGTTTTGCTACCACTATTGTTTAACTGTTGTTTAAACATGGCCTTTATATTATTAGTTATTACTTATTACTCATGACCTACTGTCAATTATTACAGTATGGGACATATTGCACTACTGCATGTTTTGTATAGGTGAGAACTTCACAAAAGTAATTAACCAAGTACATTGAAAGTAATAATCAATGTTAACAGTTACCTAGATAAAATCATTTTTATAAACAAAATGCCCTAATTAGTCTGAATTCTTTCTTGATGAAACATAAGAGCTCTAGATAATAACCTTTTCAATATCTTTAATCCACTGGAGCACCTCTAGTGATGATAATAGTCTCAGAAATCTGTCATATGCAACTACTCTCCTTGGGAGATTAACATTTTTAATGCTTTCTCTGTACTGACAATATTAAGCTTTTGGTAGCCATATTTTGGATGGTTGCCATTTAACTCTGTACTGCATATAAACTTTAGTCAATGTGTTTTTGATAGCTTACTCATTCAAAAAATGTAAACACATGTTATATGAAAGCTATACATTAAGGATATAGCAGTTCTCAAAACTATAGTTTCTTAATTTCATGAAACTTACATGACCATAAAGTTTCATCCATCATTCTTTCTTTCTTTTCCTTCCTTCCTTCCTTCCTTCCTTCCTTTTGTTGTTATTGTGGTTGTTATTTTTGTTTTAGAGAGAGAGTGGGGAGGAGGCACCAAGGAAGAAGGAGGGAGAATCTTAAGCAGGCTCCATGCCCAGTGTGGAGCCCTATATTGCGCTTGATCTCACAATTGGGAGATAATGACATGAGCCAAAATCAAGATTGTGAGATCAAGCCCCATATTAGATTAAATGTCAAAATACTTTTATCAAGTTGTTCAGGGACAGTAATTTTCTTCATTTAATATTTGAAGTTCTGCTAGCTGTCTTCATCATCAGAGTAGTGAATCAGACATGGTAAGAAAAACAAACTCTAAGTATTTAAGCAAAAATGAATTTAATACCAATATATAAGTTCTCATAGAATCATTGACATGAAAGAGGTTGAGAATGAGTATTGATTGCTAGATAATAACCAGCACAAGGTCCAAAAGATTAGATAGATAAATAGATAGATCTCAAAATTACATTACTAAATATTAGCATATTAAAGAAGTTGATAATTGCTTATCTTCTCAAACTCCTTTCTAAGTGAATGTCTTTCTCACCAGAAACCTAACAACATTGATAGCATCATGTGACTTAGATACTCTAGATATAGTTGGACCAGAGCCGGACATTTGACCAAAGGTGAACAAATTTATAGACTGAATGAACTAATTATATTTGATTCATTCTTTCAGTAGTTTGAGTTATGAGATATCATATCCTGAGTTATTTCATCAGGGAATATTCTTTGGGAACTACTGCGGTTGATAACTTGGTTCATATACTTCATGATCTCTGTTTGTTCATTTTGATCATTTTGTTTTATTCTGGACTTCTTTTTCCCCTCATGTTCTGAGATATGTATAACCTTACAGGATCTTTCTTCCCTTCCCTTCTCCTTCCCTGAACAAATTTAAATAGACTTCTTTTCCTTGAAACAAAATTGGTTCTAACTAATAAGATAAACCCTAAATTTGCATTTTTTGGATTATGTGCTTGGCTTTTACAAGTGATAAACTATCATTGGGTTTTTATAATTCAATATATTTCTACATAGTTGTGAATTTACATATTTTAAGAAACTTTGTTCAAATTTGTTCAAAATGTCAAGAAATTTTGACAATAAAACAAATTTTTGTTTGTATGAGACGAAGGTCTTCCTTTGATACATCTATCTGTATATATATATCTGTATCTATCTATCATTTATTGATCAAAACCCCAAAATATCTAGGTTAAATAGATAGAAGTTAATTCACTACTCATTTAAAAGAAGCAAGATGAAGGTTATCCTGGGCTGGAATAGTGGCACAAGGCCAGAGATGCAGACATCTTTTATCTTACTGCTTCTTCATCAGCAGCACATGATGTCCACCTGATTCTTCTATAGAGCTACTTCAGCTTAGCCATCTCATCCACATTCCAGTAAGCAGGAAAAAGAAAAGCCAAAAACAACATTGGGGATATTTCCTGTAGGCTACCATACAGCATATTGATGTATCTCTCATTGGCCAGAACTTAATAACTGGGCTATATATCCCACAACAGGGAACACCATGAAAAAGTCTTGATTTTAAGCAACTAAAAACACTAATTTCTGAAAAAAAAATGATAACTAATAGATGTGCAAGGTGTTTCTGCTACACTTTACTTACATAAATCCTGAAAAATAAAGTAATTCATAGATATCCTACCCTGGATGAGTGGTTTTTGGTGGCCATGTTCAGAAAATACAGTCAGAGAGCTGGTAGAACAGAATACAGAGCTCTTTTAGACGGATCCCCCAAATGTGTAAATGATAAAAACACCTAGGCAAGAACTTGGGGACAGAAGGTCGAGTCATTCTACTTTTATAATTTACATATTTAAATATTATTCTTATGATGAAATCATAGATCTTTAAATTAGAGAATGTGTTGGATATAATCAACTTTAATTTTAATATCCTCAGAAAATTAAGGTCAAAAATAAATACATGGTTTGTGTAAGAACAAAAATAGTAAATGGCCAACATTTCTGGACTGGTTACCACATACCAGGAAGCCGTTCACATATGTTACTGCATTTGCTTCTCACAACAACTCGAAGAAATTTATATTTGTGCTATCTCTTTTTAGAGATGAGGAAACTGATGAGCAGGAGGTTAATTACATTGTCCATGTTCACAGGGCCATGTGGATGCTAAGATAAGTCTTGAATCCTGCAATTCAAAGCCCTCATTCTTGACAAAAACATGCTTTCTCTCATTCGTTGGTACATGACAGTATCCTGGATTAAAACTCAGAGATGATAATTTAAAAACTGGTTTCCTCTTCTACTGTCTAGTGTGACCTCATCAGAACAGTTAGAGTTCTACCTGTTTGTCCTCCAACCTTTCTTCTTACTTTCAACATCACCATCTGGGAATTCCTAGGGTCATTCTTTTAACTTTTCAGGCTTCTCTCTGACTCTTGACCCCAAAGAGTACCTGTAAATAACTTTTCTGAAACCCTGGCTTTCATCTACATTTCTCTCTTCTGCAAACTTCATTGCTTGTGTTAAAAACAGAGTTATTTATGTTAAGCTCGAAATCGCCAAGCCAAAACTTAATTTCAGTTTCATCTCTCCAAAATGGACTCTTAAATCAGTCAATCAGGAGTAGCTTGATCAGCCCAAGTTAAGTAATCTTCCTAAGAGACCCCTGCTATCCATAAAGGAAAGTAACCTTGCAATAACCAACTGACATTCTTTTGACCAGCACACCTTTCCTATTCCCATTTCCTCCTGGTTATCAGAATTTTTCATTTTGGAGCTCCAGCTCCTTTCTATCTGCTAGGTTGGATGCTGCCAGCTGTGAATCAATTTTTATTCAAACTCTTAAAATTTTTAATATGCTTCCATTTATCTTTTAAACACCTGTGAAACTCCATTTTCCCAAACTTCTTCCAACTTCTTGCTTTCAGATTTTCACTATTTTCCCAAACTTTTTTTTTTCAATTTCCTGTTTTCAGACTTTCACCCCCATGCTTCTGCATCCCATTCTTATCTCCTTAGTAATTTGACTCCTGCCAATGTCATTGTCATCAATCCTTGCTCTTTTTTCAGCTTGATGTTAGAGCCACCTTGGACTTGAAGGTCTTTCAGTGCAACATGATTCTGTCCCCCCAGGACCTTCACACTTGCTATTCCCTCCCATGAAATAATCTTTGCCTCTTCTTATTTATCATTTAACTCCTACTTCTCCTTCAGATATTGATGATTTATTCATCACTTCTAAGAGAAGATATTCCTAATCTCCTGAGTTTGGTCATTTTCCCTCTTGTGCATTCTGCACCATCCAAACTCCTTGCTACTTAAAGTGAATACTCTAAGGACAGCCTGCCGCATTGGCATTACTTGGAAGTTTGCTGGAAATGGAGAACCTCAGGCTTCTGCAGGATTTACTGAACCAAAATTTGCATCTTAATAAGATCCCCAGGTCATTCAGATGCACATTAAAGATAAGAAGCCCTGTCTTTTCAGAACCCCTCTCACAATTTTAAGGCAGGACTGGAATCCACTGTTTAATACAGAATCCTGCAGTTATATTCATAGAGATGAGTTCCAGGAGGTCAACCTGATCTGTCATTTTCACTGCTTTATTCACAGTTCCTGGTAGAGTGCATTACCCACAAACAAAACAAAACAAAACAAAACCACTCAAAATAATTACTGAATCACCAACAGATTTTGCCTATTTTGTATAGAGCAACACACTTATAAATCTAAATGATTAGAACAATCTAGCAAAGATGACCTATAGATTAAAATTGCTTAAATTTGTCTTTTCTCCAAAGAATAAAATGTTGTAATTATTATAGCACCTAACACAGAGCATACTATTTTATGTTATGTTCAATTCATGTAAAATGTAAATCTGAACTTTGACATGTATTAGTTTTAAGAGTTCACAAAAGTATCCAATGGCTATACTACCAAATGGCTGTACTCAAAAAATTAGTACTAGATGACACACAAAAAATAATGGATCTTTCAATATGTTTTGTTTGTTAGCTGTTATGAGAACGTTGAAGTCAAAGTTTCTTTTTCTTTCTTTCTTTTTTTGATAATGAAAGGCAATGTTATTTTATTCTTTGTACCTCTGAAAATATATTTGTAGTGTAGGGTAGAAAAGGCTGGGCCTGGGGTAGTGAATTAGTGAGGAAATAACAAGTTTATTTTATAGTCTTCTCAGCCCTAGATTTCTTACTTCTGGTGATAACGATGTCTCTCTTCCTCCAGGTACAAGGAAGTTCTTTCATATGGGAAATTTACTTCCTTTTTCCAGGGAGACAAAGAGTCAGAGTATCCTTCTTGCAGTGGCAGTTTTGCAAGTAACTTAAATTCCAAATAGTCAGTATGCCAACCTGGCATATTTTAGGTGGCATGTCTGCTGCCCTTCAATAAGACTGAGACTTTAATCTGTATTTGGGTAGCTGAAATATTACTAAAAACACTGTAAGGGAATAAAAGCTTATTTGTTCATCAATTATAACAGAAACTACTTCTTCTTAATTGCTACTACCACCATGAAGCATAAATTAAGCTATAACTGTATCAGATACTGTTAGAAGCATACCTACTGGACTAAAACAAGATGAATTTCTTCTCTAAGGTTTTTGTCGCTATTAAATTGAAGCCTCTTGAACAGTGTGAAAGTTGGGGTTGGTATTTCTTGCGTGTTATCTCCAGCTGGGTGTGATATGGATTTTAAAATGTTCTGGGTCAGTGACAGTTAACTATCCAATCAACTTTGATGTAATAAGATACTGTCCTTGCATGAGTCCACAGTATGTCTTTGATTTTGCTTTTCTGAGCAAATCTTGGTGATTATCTCTCTTACCTTATACTTCTGTTTCAGAAGGCTGGGTGATTCAGGGATTGAACTTGATTAGAATCTTGTCATTACCTTACCTGTTTGAATAAAAAGTCTTTCTCAATTTATAAAAGAAGTCTAGATATGAAAAGTTCTCAGTTAAACCTATTTGGTAATTGAGAGTTTCTGACAAATGAGTCAAGAGCATTGCTCCCTCTCAAGCTTCCATAGGCCTCCTTCAGCTTACAGAGTTCTTGATTGAGCAGTGATGGAATTCCTATTTTTCTCCCCAGAAAAAAACGAGAGACCATGAGATGCCAAGCTTATCAGGGTTATAGGTATTAGGCCTCTAGATAAGCACCTATGATTTCAAGGGAAGTAAATGTAAAATTCTGGTCTCTCCTACTAGCTGGAAATTTTCCTTTTCTTTAAAAAGGGAATCTACGGGGGCGCCTGGGTGGCTCTGTGGGTTAAGGCCTCTGCCTTCGGCTTGGGTCATGATCCCAGGGTTTTGGGATCGAGCCCCACATCGGGCTCTCTGCTCATCAGGGAGCCTGTTTCCTCCTCTCTCTCTGCCTGCCTCTCTGACTACTTGTGGTCTCTGTCTGTCAAATAAATAAATAAAATCTTTAAAAAAAAAAAAGGGAATCTACTTTGTCAGCATGTTTAAGTCATTTTTATGTGAAAGCTTGAATGGAATCATCACACAATATGCCTTCTGTTGTCATTTGTATCTCATACTTCTCGGAATAATGTGAAACATGCCTTACAAATATCAGAGGTCAGGGATTTCTGAGCCATTTCATATTTTGTGTTATTCGACTTTACATCATTTTCCTCTCATGGGCAGTCATCCTAATATATCAGCAAAGTATTATTTCCATCCATGTTTTACTTGTCTGTTGCTTGAAACTTAATTTGCCTTGATAATCTTTACAAAAAAACTTAAAATATTGGTGGGACTTATTTTAATAGAGCTGTAGCATCAAGAAGTAGACACAGAAAAAAATATATGTGATTGCATCAAAGGTATGACTTCCTAATTTTAGCAAGCACACTTGTTGGTGTCTTCTGTTCTGGGCCTTGTTTTGGTTAGTTGTTCTGCAATATGTTTCATCTTTATGGCTTAGAAACTAGAAAAATATGGCTATGCCAACCATCAAACAGACTAATTTCACTGAAGTGAAATGATTATTATGTTGTTTGACATGTGCTGCTGTGCTGTAAAGATGATTTCAATGATCTGCTGAAACTCAAGGTACAGACACAGCAGCAGAGCCCCAGCAAATGTCCAACCAACATGGTGGGTGGCTTCAATCAGTTGAGCTCTAGTATTGAAACATTCCTTTAAAAATGATCTAAAATGAGATCCGCATTTTAGTAGAAAAAGAAAGCATTTATTCTTACAAATAGGACACCTAAAACGCATTGACTTTGGCGGCAATGCTGCGCTCAGGTGTAATAAAATTGATGAGCCCATATAATAAAATTTATGGAACCAGAGTGAATTCAATTTATTTGAATATGCTCAGTTATGTTTTTGTTTATTCCCATAGCAGATGTTTAATTTACAAACCAGGCAATTACGACAGCTCTTCCAAACAAATAAGAGCAGATTAGTCAAACGTTCACATCAATTTTTATGTTTATCATTAGTTTTATGAGGTGTCATGAATATTCAGTGGTAAGAAAAACTATCATTATGGTACCTGGAAAACCTCAAAATGATATTTTGCATCTCTAAATGCTATTTCCCCCTTTTGATAAACCTATTAATGTGTGTTGTCTCTTATTACGAGTTGGGTTTACGGGCTGCAGTGGAAAAAGCACTCATTCTCTCTAGGGATCTGGCCCAGTCTAATCAATGTGCTGATGGCATTTTTGTGGAAAGTGTGTGAAAATGTATAGGTGATCATATTTTGGTATTACCTATGTAGACAAAGACACCTTTGTATATTCTGGAAAATTACCGTGCAGATTTATAAAATTTTAATTGTACTTAAAAATAACTCCTCATGCTTTTAAGTTTCATTTGCTTCCTCTTCTCTGAAACGCCTTTTGTTACACAAAGGGAAAGCCTTGCTTTTCCGGAAGCCAGACCTGTTGTGGCTCTTAATGTGAACATGTAGAAAGAAACTCTTAACATGAAGCCAATTATGAGGGAGGTTCTCACACAACAGTTTTATTTTTCTTCTCGGTGCTTAAACTGTCCGAATAAAAAGGCTGTGGCTCCATGATGAATCAGTAAAACTCCATGGCATCATCCATAAACAAGGAAGAGATATTTCCAGCCTGGTTGTTTTTGAATGGATTGTACTTTGACAAGTTTCGTTCTAAAAGTAGTAAAATGTCCTCAATATCCTAACTGGATTCCCACAATGCATTTTTCCCAATCCATTGTAATGGCAGTTTTCCTGTCTTTAATCAGCATTCAGCCTGAAAAGAAAATTAGATGATCTATGTGTTGAAATAACTCTGGACGATAGAGCTCTAATAGAAATATTTTCAATGTAAGTTATACCAAACACTCAAACAGAACTTGGTTTTATTGTTAAACGTGCTTTGAACTGAACTCTAATATATATTTTCAGTGTTCCTTTTGTTGTTGTTCTTACTAATGTACTTTTCCTGACAACCAAAATATCATCTGCTTCTTCATCTGCCTTTTTTAATCTGCTTTTTTGTTATTAGTTATAATTATTCACAGTAGAAATCTCCGGAGTGTTAATTTTCAAAAAATAGGTGTGTGTTAACTTTAAAAAAAGTTAAGTTATATAACTATGTTAGCTATATGTTATATAATTATATTAAAAGTGTTATATATATATATAACTTTTTAGATATAAAGTATATATCTAACTATATATGTAACTTTTTCAAAGTTAACACACATATATGACATATATGACATATATGTTATAATGATACATAATTAATGTATCATGTTCCACATTTGATAATTATATGTTTTAAAATTGAATGTAGGTCATGTCGTAATATCACTTAGTGTACAGTGACCTCTTGGATTCTTACTGAAATTTCTAAAAGAATAAGTCATTTCATATTCAAAAATGAGTCTCAGTTTGGGTTTCATGTTCCCAATGATGTCTATCTGTAAGGTGATTTTTGACTTAAATATGCATACATATTCTTGATATGGCTTATTTTAGCTGGATTATTCCATTTCCATCAATTGGGCGGGGGGGCAGTAGACTAAAGGTTAACTATATATTTTTTTTAATTTTGCTTTTAAGGTCCACTAATAACAGTGATATAAGGGAGTAATAGGAATGAGGATTTGTCAGGCGCAAAAGAAGCACAGGTCTTCCACAAGAAAACACACTGAAACAGATAGCTCACAGCTCTAGTTGTACTGTTCTGTAAAGGCAATGCCACTCTAAGGAAGTAATGAAATCCTCTTAGGAAGAAGTTAAAATACACAGGCATGTAGAAAAGCCACTGAAAAATAATTGCACACGAGTACATTGCTACCCGGTGTTCTTTTGGGAATCCAGGAGATGCAAAAAATGGTATGCTCCTTGTTCTCAGACTACAAAGTTCTTACAATGGATGAATAACCAGTGGGCTTTGCTTTATTCTTACCTGGAACACATCCTTTCAAATCGAAGGCTGGCAAGATTATCTGGTGATCTTCTACAGAGTCGGTTACAAAGAACATGATGGTCTCTTTAAGTGTTAGAATGAGATTCTTTGCAAAATGCAAACCAAGCAGTCCACATTTCAGTTGCTCTACTAATAATTTACCGTAATTATGTCTTGTCTTTTGCTTTAGGAATACATTTCATAGTTTGCCTCTAAATACTTTGGACCTTTATTTTTCATTTCATCATTGTTCTGCAGTGGCAAGCATAAATATTTCTATTCTATGAGACAAAAACTTTTGACTGCCATAAAAATATACAAAGCAAAATTCCACACTTTAAGGGTTTTCCTAATAACTGTGAGTCAAAATTATTAACTGCACTTCAAAAAATGTCAATTTAGACTAATAACACTAAAGGTCTTATAGGTAAAGTATGGGAAATTTGTTCTTTTAATGCATTGAACACAATTTCCAACTTGCTTGTATTTCCAATTGTTCCATTTATGGTTGTTTCAATCCATTAAAATTATCTAGGTGGAATTAATTTCCTTCTTTTAATACAGTAAATGTATATAAATAAAATAATAAAAATATAAAAGAATATACAGTAAATGCATATAAATAATGCAAATATAAATGAATAAGTATATATAAAAACTTTAGAATATTCATGAATATCAATATTTTTGTACTTTGCCAAATATTGAAGTGTTTTCTGTGAAGCAGTTGTTTTTTCAATAAAGTAATATTTTTAGTCTATCATCTTATATATATGTCATAAGAAAAATACTTATATCTTTTTATTTTAATAACATACACAATTTTATTTGTTAATATATTTCAAAATCAAATCAGATTTACTTTTCTTTTTTATTGAAGTATAACTAACATTCAGAATTATATTAGCTTCAGGTGTATGGTATAATGATTCAACAACTCTATACATTACTTAGTGCTCATCAAGATAAGCGTACCCTTAACATCCTTTATCTATTTCACCTCTCCCCCCACCCACCGCCCCTCTGGAGCAACCACTGGTTTGCTCTTTGTATTGAGAAGTCTGTTTTCCACTTTGTTCCTTGTTTTGTTTCTTAAATTCCACATATGAATGAAATTATACAGTATTTGTCTTTCTCCGAGTGACTTATTTCACTTAGCAATATATTCTTTAGGCCCATCTATGCTGTAAATAACAAGATTTCATTCTTTTTTTATGGCTGAATAATATATATATATATATATATAAAACGCTATATTATGTGTATATATAATTATATATGTATATGTAATATATATATATATCACATTCTCTTTATCCATTCATTTATGGATAGATACTTGGGTTGCTTCCATATTTTGACTGCTGTAAAAAATGCTGCAATAACATAGGGTTGCATATATCTTTATGAATTAGTGTTTTTGTTTTCTTTGTATAAATACCTAGTAGTAGAATTACTGGATTATATGGTAATTTTACTTTTAAATTTTTTTGAAGAGCTTCTATACTGTTTTTCACTGTGACTATACCAGTTTGGATTTCCATCAGCAATGCGTGAGGTGTCCTTTTTCTCCACAACCTCACCAACAATGTGATTCCTCATCTTTTTTATTTCAGTCATTCTGACAGGTATGAGGTGATACCTCATTGTAGTTTTTTTTTTTTAATATTTTATTTATTTATTTGACAGACAGAGATCACAAGTAGGCAGAGAAACAGGCAGAGAGAAAGAGGAGGAAGCAGGCTCCCTGCTCAGCCCCGATGCGGGGCTCAATCCCAGAACCCTGGGATCATGACCTGAGCCGAAGGCAGAGGCTTTAACCCACTGAGCCACCCAGGCACCCCCCTCATTGTAGTTTTGATTTGCATTTCCCTGATGATGTTGAGCATCTTCTCATGTGTCTCTTGGCCATTTGGATGTCTTCTTTGGAAAAATGTCTATTCAGGTCCTCTGTCTATTTTTATTATTATTATTTTTTTGGTGTGGGACTGTGTAAGTTCTTTATATATTTTGGATATTAACCTCTTATCAAACAAAGCATATATGAATATATTCTCCTACTTAGTAGGCTACCTTTTTTGTGTTGTTGTTGATGCTTTTCTTTGTCATGCAAAAGCTCTTTGGACATAATTTCATTTTATTCATTCCTGAAAACAGACAACAGCAACCATTTAAAGATACAAGATAGTATTTCAGAAGGAACTCTGGACAGAAAAAGGTAGAATGCCAGTCAAGTTAAATAATTTCTCACTCTTTCATGCATTCATTTGTTCAACATTGACTGAGTTGATATTTATTCAACTAATTATTTATTTCACACTTACTATTTTCTAGTTAAGGGGATGGAAGTATAAATGTTCACCTTGCCTTCACTTGATGATGTCAAAGTATAGTGTGAGAAATGGACAGACCATGTGAAAATTGGGGCACCACCTGCTTTGAGCCTTTTTTCATTAGATATAGAGTAAAAGATGATACTGGATGTCTCTAAAACATATTTCAGATTTTACCTTCCTTAATTTGTCCACTTTGGTTATTTTTCAAAGTTAAGTTAATAACATAATTAAATGTTATATATAGTATTTATATAAATGTAATACATATATGCTTAATCCACTTTGAATGTTATAAAATATATTCATAGCTCCTGTCTAATAAAATATCTTCAATGATCAATCTTTACTGATTTGAGGGTTTCTTTTTTAATTGAGATATAAGTAGCATCTAAGATTATATGAAACTAATACCTGAAACTAAGGTGTACAACATAATGTTTCAGTGTTTGTATATGTTGTGTAACAATAACCATAATAAGTCTAGTTAATATTTATAACCACACAAAATTAAATATTTTTCTTGTGATGAAATATTTTAAATTCTACTGTCTTAACAACTTTCAAATATACAATATGGTATTATTAAGTATAAATATCATGATGCATATCATATGGCCTTATATATTTTGTAACTGGAAGTTTGTACCTTTTGAGCACCTTCACCTATTTTGCTCTCCCTGACCATCCACCCCGGCAACCATGGATCTCTTCTCTGTATCTATCAGTTTATTAAATGTCACAAATTAACAAATTGCTTCTAAACACTAACAATTCAGGTATATTATACAACAGAATTCCTCCACTGAGTTTCCCTGGGCACCAGAAGGGTCATACTTTCTGGGAAAGTCTTTACCTCTGTCCCTTAAATCCTAAAGTAAAAAGAGGCTAAAATAAATACTCTTCAATTATTACTAGGAACTAAATTTTAAATTTCAAATTGTACCCTTTATGATGTATTTAATGTGTTTCGCTTTTAGCCTAAAGTGGAAATTTTCGCTAATTTTTCCACACGTTAAATCTATCCCTGATTTGCTCTTCTGTAGCAAAGTGATTAATATTTTTTTAAATCTGTGAACAGTCTGAGAGAATTTATTATCCATGCATTTATAGACGGTTCTTCAAACAAGAGACCTTGGTACTCTGGGCAGTAGAGTAACTTGTAAAGAAATGTATACATTTGGCTGGTCTGCTGGTTTCCCCAAGGCCATTTCCTGTCTAACGCCACAGTATAGTTCTTACTGCTAGTTACATATTTCTTCACTACCTCAAATTAATCATTACAGAACATTATGTCCACATTAGTAACAACCTTGTGCCATGGAAGTCCTTTATATAGGATACCAGAATTATTGAAACTTAATTAAAAGATCTGTAACATATTGATTATTATTATTATAGCAGCAACTAGAAATTCACAATGGAATCTTGGTGAGAGAGGTTTTCTTAAGATTTCAGTTGTAGTCCAAAACAAATCCAATTCCTTGCATGAGAGTACTTCTGAATGTATTTCTTATATCTTCACTGACTCCCTTCTGAGAACTGGGGTTGGGAAGGCAGCCATAGTCAGGGAATTTCCAGGTAAGGATCTAAAGCACCTACAACTCCAATCCTGAAAGGGATATCAAGATTAAATAAAGTCTAGATACAAACCTAACACAAAGAAGCCAAAGGATGAGTGAGAGAGGGGAAGCCCAGAGAGAATGCAAATATTAAAAATGGAGAGAGTGAGCAATAAAGTGTAGCCCAGCAGATGTCTGGATATCCATAAGAACCTTTCTGTGGGAGAGCACATACTCTTGAGGATTCATTACATTCCTGGAAGCAAGTAGTTACAATAGAGAAACCATCCTCACCGGGAGTGAAGACTTGAAAAGATAGAAGAGAATGGATTGTGCTTGAATATTTCCTTCCTTCTTATGAAAGTGAGGGGAGAATCTCAATTTGATTCTTGTACTTCTCAATGCATTGTAGAAACCTACGGATCAGAAAGAGAGAAAATTATACAGGTGTTAGCTGGGATGAAATTGTCCATATCCCTTAGGTTTTTTTCAACACAGTAAACCAAGTGACTGAACGTTACAGGCATGAGGGTGTGCCCCACAGGCATGTTGCCTGCTTACTACTTTTTCTTGGATACCAGTGTGCACCATGAAATTTGACACAATTTTATTCTCTCTTGTATTTTTTATGTTTTTCAGAGATTAACAATAAGTGAAAATAATGTTGTTTATTTATTATGGTAGACAGCTGGTGAATATTTTAAGCACAATATCACATTTAGTAAAAGAAATCTCACTATTCAAAGAAGTAAAAAAAAAAAAAAATTTTGAGATTTTGTTCAAAATCAAGTCTGTCCAACCACTGAGGCTTTGCCAGAACTCCTGTCATAATCATTTTGTCCCAAGATTGAAATTTCCTTAAAAATATTGATCATGCCTTTTACTGCATGATCTCAAGTTGAGGACATCAGGGGCTATTTATTAGCAACTTTTAATCCTTAAATATATAAAGTTAACATGATCAAATTTCCCAACGTTAAATACTTTAACATACAAAATGCATTTTTACATCAGGACACAAAACGATTTACTTTTGGATGCTCTCCTATAAGAATCCATCTCCACGTGTCTGGAATTATTCAGATAAGGTTTTCATAAAAGACAAATGGAAGACCAAAATTTTTCAGAAGGAATCAGCTTATATAAAAACCTTGTAGTTTCTGTGAAATCCACTGCCTTCCAAACATTATTGTTATTAAAGCAGTGTTAATTCATGGTTTTCTTTGAATCTACATGTTGTCAGTATACCTCCAGACCTAATGTCCCCCTGCAAATGAACTGTCAATCTGCAGGCAGTCTGGAGAGGTTCACCTGATGACCACAGAGTCAGTGCCTCCCTTTATTCAATATCTGATGCATCTGTTTTCTGTTTAACTCTCCCGTGGACAAACTCACAATCAGATGCCATAGTCCTAATATCCTATCTACTTGATGCATTCTTGCGCCTCGTCCCCGTGTTGTGTGCTACTGATGAAGTGTCTTCTCTCCTGGGTCTCTCTTAGGTATTGATTCTCCTTTGCTCTCATGCACTTTTTAGCCAGCTGTCATTGAATTTATTTAAGTGTACCATGTGAGGCATAGCAATTATATTATACCCAGATGAATCATTTAATTCTAGTATTCTTGAAACATAATTGCATATAACTACTGTACTTGGCATTTTTATTTGGATATGATTCTTTGTTGAACATTGGCTAAGAAAGAGGAGTTTACCCTCCTATGAGATTTACATTTCTTCTCCAAGAGAAGAGGTGCTGAAATTATTTATAATATAGATTTTCTGCAATTTTGCATAAATCCTTTGAGAATTACATTTCTCATAGATCTGCTTTCTCCCTATAATTCCAAATACAGTTGACACAGAATTTATATTTGCACTGAAAAGGCTGATTTCAAACCTCATTTTCTTTCCTGGGAATACTGAGGTGAATATTAGCAAAATTCAATATCCCTCACCAATTCAGATCATCGAGGCAAGAGCAACATTCATTAGACACAATATAACTCAAAACTTGTGCTTAGTATTTTAATACACATTATCTTATTTAATATTAACAAACTTTGGTGGGGTAGACTTACCGCCATTTTATTATGATAAAATAAAGCTGGAAAACTTACTTTGCTTATCCAGGGAAACTTAGTTTGGTAAGTATAAAAAATTAGACCCAAACACAGATCTTTCCACAAATGAATTATTTACTTTTAGACATTATACTAGAGTTGTCTGATATTGCTTTTGTGCTTTCTATTCTAATATTTTCCTTAAACATATAATTTACTAGTTGGATAGGTCATTGTTTAAAATTGCTCCAGTTCAAGATCCAATATAGGCATTGGTTGTACTATGTCTACAAGTGGTAGATCAGAAAGGAACAGAGACCATATACAGTAACAGTCACCTTACAGGCAAAACAATGGCACTAAATTCATATCTCTCAATAGTTACCCTGAATGTTAATGGGCTAAATGCCCCTGTCAAAAGACACAGGGTATCAGAATGGATAAAAAAACAAAACCCATCTATATGTTGCCTCCAAGAAACTCATTTTAAACCCGAAGACACCTCCAGATTTAAAGTGAGGGGGTGGAAAAGAATTTACCATGCTAATGGACATCAGAAGAAAGCAGGAGTGGCAATCCTTATATCAGATCAATTAGATTTTAAGCCAAAGACTATAATAAGAGATGAGGAAGGACACTATATCATACTCAAAGGGTGTGTCCAACAAGAAGATTTAACAATTTTAAATATCTATGCCCCCAACGTGGGAGCAGCCAACTATATAAACCACTTAATAACAAAATCAAAGAAACACATCAACAATAATACAATAATAGTAGGGGACTTTAACACTCCCCTCACTGAAATGGACAGATCATCCAAGCAAAAGATCAGCAAGGAAATAAAGGCCTTAAACGACACACTGGACCAGATGGACATTACAGATATATTCAGAACATTTCATCCCAAAGCAACAGAATACACATTCTTCTCTAGTGCACATGGAACATTCTCCAGAATAGATCACATCCTGGGCCCTAAATCAGGACTCAACCGGTATCAAAAGATTGGGATCATATTTTCAGACCACAATGCTCTAAAGCTAGAACTCAACCACAAAAGGAAGTTTGAAAAGAACCAAAATACATGGAGACTAAACAGTATCCTTCTAAAGAATGAATGGGTCAACCGGGAAATTAAAGAAGAATTGAAAAAAATCATGGAAACAAATGATAATGAAAATACAACGGTTCAAAATCTGTGGGACACATCAAAGGCAGTCCTGAGAGGAAAATATATAGCGGTACAAGCCTTTCTCAAGAAACAAGAAAGGTCTCAGGTACACAATCTAACCCTACACCTAAAGGAGCTGGAGAAAGAACAAGAAAGAAACCCTAAGCCTAGCAGGAGAAGAGAAATCATAAAGATCAGAGCAGAAATCAATGAAATAGAAACCAAAAAAAACAATAGAACAAATCAACGAAAGTAGGAGCTGGTTCTTTGAAAGAATTAATAAAATTGATAAACCCCTGGCCAGACTTATCAAAAAGAAAAGAGAAAGGACCCAAATAAATAAAATCATGAATGAAAGAGGAGAGATCACAACTAACACCAAAGAAATACAAACTATTATAAGAACATACTATGAGCAACTCTACGGCAATAAATTTGACAATCTGGAAGAAATGGATGCATTCCTAGAAACATATAAACTACCACAACTGAACCAGGAAGAAATAGAAAGCCTGAACAGACCCATAACCAGTAAGGAGATTGAAACAGTCATTAAAAATCTCCAAACAAACAAATGCCCAGGGCCAGACGGCTTCCCGGGGGAATTCTACCAAACATTTAAAGAAGAACTAATTCCTATTCTCCTAAAACTGTTCCAAAAAATAGAAATGGAAGGAAAACTTCCAAACTCATTTTATGAGGCCAGCATCACCTTGATCCCCAAACCAGACAAGGATCCCACCAAAAAAGAGAGCTATAGACCAATATCCTTGATGAACACAGATGCGAAAATACTCAACAAAATACTAGCTAATAGGATTCAACAGTACATTAAAAAGATTATTCACCACGACCAAGTGGGATTTATTCCAGGGTTGCAAGGTTGGTTCAACATCCGCAAATCAGTCAATGTGATACAACACATCAATAAAAGAAAGAACAAGAACCATATGATACTCTCAATAGATGCTGAAAAGCATTTGACAAAGTACAGCATCCCTTCCTGATCAAAACTCTTCAAAGTGTAGAGAGAGAGGGCACATACCTCAATATCATCAAAGCCATCTATGAAAAACCCACCGCAAATATCATTCTCAATGGAGAAAAACTGAAAGCTTTTCCACTAAGGTCAGGAACACGGCAGGGATGTCCATTATCACCAATGCTATTCAACATAGTACTAGAGGTCCTAGCCTCAGCAATCAGACAACAAAAGGAAATTAAAGGCATCCAAATCGGCAAAGAATATGTCTAAAGAAAACTTATTAAAAAGCAATAAGATGAACATTTTACACATGTGATGTGAGTTTGCCCATAAATCTAGGGACCAGAATGTTCTTAATCTTTTTTTTCTCAATTATCTAAAATCATTGCTATAAATTCTGAAAGGAGTTGTTTCAGAATTTCATTTAATTAATGGCATATTTATTTTAGCTCTACTATAGTTAGGAATAATAGTGACTGTACCAAAAAAGATGTAAAGCATTGATCTTTAAAAAATAATGTTTAAATTCTAATCCTAAAAAATTAAGATGCTATGAAGTGAAATTCTTGTTATTTATAACATTATCTTAGTTAAAAAAAAAAAAAAAGAAGTTAGCCTAACTGTGCTAACTTGTATAACTGCTGTAGATTTGTTTCTACAATATACACATTTCAAATACCAGAATGGCATGAAAAAATATTCCAAGAGATTAATCTAAACAAGAAGAAAAAGGAGGATTCAGAAGACAAAAGTTGCTCAGGAAAAAATAAGCATGTGACATTATATTCATAATGCCTGCAAATTTCTGATATAGGATGAGTTAGAAATGGTTATTTTTCTTTAGATAATGCCTAAAAAGTATAGGCTATAAGTCTTGATCACAGTCATTACACAATTACTGGGTTTTGTTTGTTTGTTTTGTTTTATTTTCCAAATACTTATGAGTAATGAAAATACCTTACCTTTCCTTTGACACTTATAATCCCTCTTCCCTATTTTGGTCTGTCTGATCTTGTCCCTTATTATTTAATTACAATAAAATGTACTATGTATTTTATCTATGCATCTTATTATTGTCTGTCTCCCCATCAGAACGAGAATAGGGATCTCTGATTTATGTACTATTAGATTCAAAGTACCTTCAACAATGGCCCGCTCAAGGTAGGTAGCCAATAAATACTAATTGAGTGGATAAATTTGCGTAACTTATAAAGAACATATTCTGCAAGAATAATAAAATCATAAATATGTCTTTAATATTATACATGAAGATGTCAGAATCAAAGGGTATTGTTTGTGTAGTTGTGGAACTAGTAAAATATGGAATATGAATCTGTAGAGATTTATAAAGAAAAACAAAAACTTCATTGATATAGCAACACTTTGAGACCAATTTACATGTAAAAACTAAACATTTAGTTGTCAAACATCATGGACAGTTCACACAGTTTTCCTCAGGCATCAGTGATTCCCTCATGAACCACAGGGGGCCTTACGTATCAGCTGTTTTACTCAGCAAGTGTGAATCAACAGCTCTTTCCTGTAAGGCACATGCAGCTGAGATGTTTTCTTCTTTAATTTAAGAAATCTAAATTTAATCTGCATGAGATAAAATATAGCTGTTCTGTTTACAAAATTCCAATTATCATTCTAATTATCATTATCATTGTTGTCATTGCAGCTTTTTCTGAGGAAAAAAGTTTTAAACATGGTAAATGTCCCCACTTCTTAGAAGGAGAAAGCGAAAGAAACATTTAGTTTTGGTTTTCTCTTCTCTTGTTACCTCTAGTTTTTAAATTAGATCACTGTCCGGTCTAAGTGTCTAATCTAAGGAGGCTTTAAATGTAGATGAAGGTTAAGAGTGTGGCTTTTGGAGGAAGGAAAAACTTCACTTGAATTTCAGCCATTCCACTTACTTCCATGTCAGGGAGTCAGCTTGGTGATTACTCTGCTGTCCCCTTCCCACTCTTCTCTGCTCCCAGAGCCTCAGTTCCAAGTGCACAACACCAGGTTGCCTTGCTTTCTGGATGCTGGGTAGATTGAGCCAATGTGAGACATAAGATGGAGCCTGAAAAGTGAAAGAAGCAAAATGTTAAGTGTGTTTCTCCTCACAGCAGTTCTGACAGAGGATATGTTCCTCTCAGTCCTAACCCCTACTGGTTTGGGTATGTCTTCCTCTTAGGTTCTAGTGCTCACAGGATTCAACAACACCATTCCCTCCCCCTTTTTACAGAAAAATCTGCTTGGAAAAAGTAGACTCTAAAATTAGGTTCAAAACTCTTCCTTCCAATGATGGGAGAAAGGCAGAGTATATTTTAGAAAAATTTGCTTTTGTGTGTAAACAATCATTTGTGGTCACATTGAAAGAGTTTTGCCTTAATAGTATACTAATTTTTCAATGCTTTTGCCATGAAAAGAGGGAAAAACTGGATATTAACTCACATTAAAGTCACATATCTTCAGCAGCAATATTCATTGAGTATATTTACATTCTCTCATCTTATGGCTGATTTTTCTTTTGTTTGCTTGTTTTTGTGTTTCCAAAAGAGAGCTTGGTTTTGTTTTGTTTTGTTTGTTTGTTCTTCCTTTTCTGGAAAAGCATGTTAGGTGGATAATGACAAGATGAGAGAAACAAGACTAAATACTTGATTGTCATGTATAAAGGCACCCATAACTTAAGAAGTGATATGCTTTTCTTTTTCCGTAAAAGCAAGGAAGCATAGAAATTTAAAATAAAATTTACATAATTTTGTGGATATGCTTTAAATTGAGTTTTTAATATCCATCTGAAATGCAAATCCCAGTCAAATAAACAGTTGGTTGTAATTTTGGTGAATATTCTTCTTTTTTATTCTGTTTCATCAGAATAATAAAAATAATTTTAAATATGCTCATCTTAAAAAAAATTGAGTTGAAGACCTAAATGAATATGAAAAAGATGAAATCATGGTGGGTGCCCAATATATAGCATTATTTTTGTGCTTTGGTATTACATAGGTAAGTTATACTGAAGGAAAAGTTCTTAAAGAAATCCGATTCCAAGTCCTTTTAGAAAAGTTTCAAGAACATTCACAGTTATCAGATCTAGTCTTGTTTGATGAAAGTTGTAATTCAGATGTTTCCCTTGCTTTCATGTTCGATTTACTTGCTGCATCTATAAGAGAACACTGGAAATGTCCTGTTTTCCAAAATAAATAAATGAAGTACAACTACTACTTTATTTACTGGTTGTTAGATGGTCATTCAACCTGAAACAATGTTCAAAATCCACATATATGTGTTTTTTTATTTCTCATAGAAGTAAATAAAAATTAGGAAGATCTGAGTACACTGATTTCTTTTGTAGTGTACTACAAAATAATTTGTCCATGGAATTTTAAAAAATGGTGTTAATATTTTCAATGCATTAACTTCTATAGTAAATGAGTTGAGCAGTATCAAATATCTATTCACTAGAAATAATATATTTCTTCAGCCTACTGAGTTTGAAGGACTTTGTCTTGGTTCTGTATAATATGCAGTAGGATCTGACAGGGTAATAAAAAAATGTAGCTTTAATGAACTATGTAACAAGGCTACCAAAATTGACGGTTTACACAATTTTCTTTTTTTTTTTTAATTTTATTTATTTATTTGACTGACAAAGATCACAAGTAGGCAGAGAGGCAGGCAGAGAGAGAGGAGGAAGCAGGCTCCCTGCTGAGCAGAGAGCCAGATGCAGGGCTTGATCCCAGGACCCTGGGATCATGACCTGAGCTGAAGACAGAGGCTTTCACCCATTAAGCCACCCAGGCGACCCCTCCACAATTTTCTAAAATAAAATCTGAATATGCCATTAGAATACTTTAGTTATTTTATTATTTATTCATTATTTATTTTATAAATCAGTAGTCAGAATAAGACTTTTCTAGTCTTATTGACACATATTGGTACTCCAACTGTTCCATTACTCTGAATTTGCAATTGCTAAATATGTTTGTAAAATGGTCCCTGACTAAACTTTTCTCTTACAAACAAGTATCATCAGGAAGCAATATTTTTAAACATCTACTAGGTGGGATTATAATATTTTGCTCAATTTGGCACAATTATGGAACCTGCATTTTTAAAGATTAACAAAATCTCTCTTCTTCCATACATGGCATACAAAATACTCCAACAAGGGGAAATGCCAAAAATGTCATTTTAATAATCCATTCCAGTACTGTTTACTTCCTGGATGAAGTAGGTAGTTGGAGACTGATTTTGACTGAATATGCTTATATATCTCTTGAAATTTAAATTATGTGAATATAGTATTGATTCAAAAAGTCAAATTAAAATTTCGTAAAAGTAAGAGTTCTCTTCAGTTTTTACTTGTTTTCAAACTTGATCTTTTATTTTGTGAAGAAGCTTCTATATTATCAATTTAAAATTAATAGGTATTTAACCGAGTGCTAACCAAAACAATCTGGGCACATTTCTGTTTATATGAAGGCGCAGAAAACTAGACAATGCTTAGCGCCATGTCAGCCGGATAAGCTGTAAATGTTTTTCTTTCTCCTGGAAGAGGACAAATACTAATACAAATCACAAATTCTTGTACACAGGCAACGCTTTTGGAAGGAATAATCTACCTTTAAGTTCAAATGACTACCCACTTGCTTGTATGTTTTGGGTCCTCTACAATTTGATTTTAAAAACACGATATCATTTGCCTTCAGAAGACCCTTCCCTTAGTGACCTTGATGCCAGATCAAAGCTGAACTGACTAGTTGTCTGAATTTGAGTTTCACATATCAGGGAGTCATGGAATGATACAAAATGATCTTTTTTTTCTAAAGAACACAAAATATTTTATGTATTTTGTTAATTAGTCATTGCAACATGTCTGTATGGCAGGTATGAGAATCTCCTCTTTATGGAAAAGAATCAGAAAAAAAATTAATTAAAAAAAAAGGTTAATTGCAGGAGGAATTTACCATAGAACGCAACTGCTCTGTTTCTGGATGATTTGATCAGAGTGATACAATCTTCACGGCAGAGTTAAAATGAGGAAAGCTCTGAAGATGGTTGGCAGGGCTTGTTAGAGAGAATGACTGTGACCCTTTTCTCTTATGGACAAGGATAGCATGTCTCCTTTTTCCACACATAAACAATATATTTTCCACTTTTGGCTACACTCCTCATCTTAGTTCTCAGCAGGCAAAGTGTTACTGAGATGTTTTCTTTTTCTTGTCAAATACTGACATTACTTTTCCCTTTGTATTTGCGGTTCTTTAAGTGCAGCTTGCAAGCGACTGAGGGTCCTTGAGAACGTTTCATGAAATCTAAGAAGTCAGAACTAGTTTAATAATAATCCCAAAGCATCATTTACCTTTTCACTGTGTTGACATTTGAACTGATGGAGCAAATGCAATGGTGGGTAAAAAGGCCAATACCGTACTGTCATGGTGCGCCCATCTACGCAGATCATCTGTGTATTCTCCCCTGATATGCACACAAGAAAAACAGAAGCCAGTCACACTTAAGAAAGTTCTTAGTGAAGTGGTAAAAATTATTAATTTTGTTAAATGTCTACCTTTAATTTTACTAAACCTTACAACCTAGGCTGTGACAAAATGAAAGAGAACACAGGCAGTACCTCTGCTAAGTGCCAGTCCAGTGTCTGTCTCCCAGAAGAAGACTTGTGTGATTGTTTGAATTGTGAACTGGTTGTTTTTCTCTTGGGCCATTATTTTTATTTGAAAGAAAAATTCACAAGCTATGATTATTCAGATGTAGGTATTAGCAGACATTTTCTTAAACAAAGTAGCCTGACACTTCAAAGAAAATAACTGACAATATTTGTTGCCAATGATGAAATTTGAGATGTCAAGTGAAAATTAGAATTTTGAAATTGTACCCACTGGTATCATTTTGACAACTTCCCAATCTTTGAAGCCTTTTCTAGTGAGATAGGGATGGGTGGTGATATAAACTAACAGACATAATTGATGTTGTATAATGAGATGTGTCAAAACACAGAAGATTGGTATAAGGAAGTTAACTGATATTTTCCAAATGACCAATGGATGATGTTACACAATCATAAATGGGTAAGAGATCCTTTCAGAGTACGAGGAATCAGTGGATTTCACTGTAAAGGACACAAAAAGCTTACTGGCATGTTTCAGTTTCCATATCACTTGTCAAATTTTGGGGTCATAACAAAGAAAAATATCCAAAATTATCTGAAAAATCTATCAAAATACTCCTCCCTTTCCTAACTACATATCTGTGTGAGACCAGATTGCTTTTGTAGGCAAGTAACACAATGTGACTACAAAAGCAGAAATGAGACTAAAGTTGTCTTCTGTTCAGACACTAATATTTGAAAAATGTCAATCATGACTGTTTTCATTATTGTTTTTGGAAAATATAATTTTTTAAATAAAATATTTATTTTACATGTAATAAGCTTATTTTAACTTTCAAAGGATTTAATAAAATATTTTATTTTTATTTTTAATCTCTAGTGTGTTTATATCAATATATAAACCTGTATAACCAAAGTTCTTTGAAGTTCTCATATATTTTAAGCACCTAAAAAAGTTTAGAAACAAAAAATTTGATAACTATTATCCTTTAGAAATTCTTAATTGAGTACATTGACAAGATTAATCAAACTAATTATTATGAGAATATCTATCAAATTGAAGTTATCCTAATAATTCAATCACTGAACAGTGACAGATAATATGGAAAACATCTCTAAACATCATTTCACTTAAATTAAATGGAATAGTACATTGCTGATTTCTTTAAAAAGTTCAATAGCTAACACAGCTTTAATGTAAATCCAAGTTAGATGAAAATAACCACCTTTCCAGATATCCTGAATGATTTAACATTCTTTGGTGGAATTATTTACTGTGTTACATTACTATGCTTTGTTGTTGTTTTATCTGGAGTGTTAGATGAAAATGAAATAGCTAATTTGCATGTTTGCATATATTGGCATATCATGCTTTAAAACTTTTATCTTCAGTATGTAAACTAAAAGAAAAAGAATGAATTAGAACAATTTACAATGATTATATTCATGGCCAATATTCTGGTATAAAGTACTTAAACTCTTTTTAAATTCACTGATGTGATATAATTGAAATTGTGAATAATAAGTATACATACAAAAAATGCAAAACATGTATAAAGAGCTCAATATAAGATATAGATAACCTTGTTTGCAGGTTGATGGTGGGGGTATAAGGTAAATGAACAGAGTGTAGAGAGATAACAAGATATTCTCTTTCTGCCCTAGCTGTACTGTTATACAACATGTAAATGTTGATGACTCTTAACAAACTACTTACAGATATGTGTGTATATTATCTATATATTAATATTCTACATATTCTATATTAATATTTTACAGTTCGCTTAACAAAAGCATCAAGAGTTCTTATGGTGGCATTGACATCTTTGGCAGGTTACCATATCTGTTTGTAATGCAACGCAGGTTATGCAGTTATTTTTAAAATTACTGTACATTTTGCTCTTATTATTTTATTAAAATTAATAGAAACAAACCTTAAAAGTCTGTTAGTGGAAATATGATTGGGAGAAAGATACAAGTTATTTTTCATGTTAAAAGCAATGGGTAGCCTTAAGTTAGCGTTTGTCACCACTTGGTATATAAGCCAAAGTTGATCTAATGTTTGAATTACCTATTGAAACCATTTCATGCTCTTTCTCCTGATTTTTTTTCTTAAAACTTGTGACTAGCATATCTTGAAAGCCTCTGTGATTGAATTTGTTTCTTTTTGAGTATTTCATTAGATAGAATCAGAGAACAAGTTTTGTTGCATTAAGCCTTATTTATACATGCAGACAACAGTTTACATTTGGTGTCAGTATTAAAAAGACTAGATTAGACATTCAAATGGTAGATCTACCATGGTAAGGAATCAAGTTAATATGTCATGTCATAGTAAACATTGTTTTCCTTTCACACAGCTCCCTTAGAAATTAACTTTTTTTTAGCTTATTCTGTCATTCTCTTTTAAAATTTGACATAGAATATTTCTCCTCTGTAATATTTTCACTTATATTTTCTCTCCAGTTAGATAGTTCAAATAAACTTGATTTGCTTTTGTAACATTTGTTAAAAAAAAAAAAAATCAATGGATGGTATCAATAAGACATTCAGTAGATTTAAGCTTAGTGCAAGTGTGAAGAAAGAAGGTAAAAAGAACATGTTCAACATGCTATATGCTATACACACATTGTATACATATATATGCATGCATATATGCAGACAATTGAAATACACATACACCCATGTATATATATTTCCACATACATGTGTATATATATATATATATACACACATATGCATAGGCCTGTGTATATGTATCTTTACTTGTGTATGTACATTATGTGCATGTGTACAAGTGTGTGCATATATATATATATACATATAAAATAAAATATGGTATTTAATAGAAGATGTGATAGGATAAGATCCATGAGATATTTGTAAAGATAACTCGGCTATAGATTCATTTTAAGGAGATGGCTACTCCTGATTTTTTTTTTTTTTTTTTGGCAGGGTGGGGGTGACAAACATTGTAAGAACATTTTAGACATACCTGACTTTGTTCACCAGTCCATTCTCAGGATATCAACCAGTGATCTTTTAAACCACAAAATGAATCAAAATGAACTCTTCAAATACTACAATTGTATTTTAGATAAAATATAAAAATTTTATTGTAGTATATAAGGCAAATTATTTATTTCTTTCCAACCACTCTGGCCTTTCCCATAGTCACTCTCTCATCTACTATACATGGGAATTGCTCAATTGCTGGCATAGGCCATGCTTTTTCCTGCCTCAGCATACTTACCCAAGCCCAGGGCTTCTGACAGAACCTCTGTTCTCGTCAGGTTAACTTTTACTGATAGATAAATGCTTCCAATTGCCTTCTCCCCCACCAGTGCAACCTCTCCAACCTAAACTGTTTCCTCTTAATTATGCTTTTCTAACTACCTGTGACTTTCTTTCATGGTAAATCCCATGCTATGCAAGTGTACATAGTATTTGTGTGTGAAAATGTAGTGTTACTTCTTTTTCCACTTTGAAGAATGTTTAAATTTTATTCATTGTTGTGTTCACAGTGGTAAATTTCACATAGATAATTCTCAGTAACTTGTTGAATTAAAAAAAAAAATGAAAGTCAGTATTGCAATCCATGCTTAATTCCTTGCTCAGTAATCTGCAAGATGCCTAGCTCAGTGCCCTGCATAGTTACCATCATTCTTCCTTTTTCTACATGTCAGGCTAGTTCTAAGTATGTATCTTGCAATGTAATTTCTGTCTTTTGAGTCTGATAATAAAAATATTGCCTTGTATTTTGTGTGTCTGTGCTTTAGAAAAAGCTTTATTTAGATATGATTATTAAATACAATTTAACCATTTGAATTCTACAACTATCACTGTAACCTAATTTTGGAGCATTTTCAACACTTTGAAAGGAAACTTAGCTCCCAGTACCTCTGTTTATGCTCCCTCTAGTCACAGGTAAGCCATTAATCTATTTTCTGTCTCTATATACTTATTCTGGACATTTCATATAAATGAAATAATATAATTTGTGGTCTTCTGTGACTAACTTCTGTTTTTTAAATTCATTTTTCTAGTCATTACTATTTATTCACTTTTGGGGTGCCTGGGTGAATCAGTGGTAAGCTCAGGTCATCATCTCAGGGTTCTGGGATTGAACCCTGCATCTGGCTCCCTGCTTGGAGGGGAGTCTTCTTCTCCCTGTCCCTCTGCCCGCCTTCGTGCTCTTTCTGTCTCACCCTCTCAAATTTATAAATAAAATCTTTAAAAAATTTATTCACTTTTATAAAGATGCCATGATGTGACTGATTGAGAATTTAAAAAGGGGTCCTTATCCACAGAGAGTTTGAGAAAGAGTATTTTAATAATCATGCACACATTGTGTGTTTAATTATTAGACAAATGGCCATTTATAATGATTAAAAGTTTTAAATATGTTCAATATATATGATTAAAAACAATCTAACCACTCTTGTATATTTGATTTTCAAACAAGTCTTCAGAAATCCATGATAGTTGAAAGCAGAGTTTATCTCTTAGGTGAGTGTGGTCTGGGTAACAGTGGCAACTGAACTGGCTTCTTTGAGATGTTTTCTCCACCAAATCTCTGATTCCTCAAATCTTTGTTGCAAATGCTGTCAAGTCCCTCTAATTTAGCTAATTTGTATTGGCTTAATCCAGTTGTGTATAGGTTTATTTTTTCAAAGAATATCTTTTGTACATAATAAAGTATGCTTTTGCCACATATGTATATGTACTTGCATTTGTAGATTATTTTTCAAACTTTATTACCTAAAAATATTCCAAGGCTCACTCATCATCCAGCAGGGGCCAGTCTGCGGTAGTGTGTTTGTAAAAGATATGTTTGAATAAATCATATATAGTGATATTCCGCAGAAAACTGAAGAAACACCGATTTTGTAAGAGTGAAGACTTATTTGTGGATAATACAAATATATATATTTTTGGATAATACAAATATATATAAATATATATATATATAAAATATATATTTTATATATTACTATTATATAATATGTATGTATAAACTTTTCTAAATGCAAAGAGAATGAGATGGAAATAGTCAATCTATAGAATCCAAAAGTTGCTGGGTTCTTATTTAGGATTTTTTTTTGTTTGAGTTGTTACTGATTTAATCAAAAAAATAAAAATGGGGGGAAATAGTATTTCCTATCCTGCCTTTGATTAAAACTGTGCTTACTGCATCCTAAGGACTGTTCCATCTTAAATATGCTAAATCTTTTCATTTTTACAACAGCCCCATTTCTGTAATTCCAATTAAAGATGGCGCCCACACATATACTAATTAATGGAGTGTGCTTCAGAGCATACAGAGTTTATGTCCTAATCATCGTTCCCTATTTCTTTATTAACACTGGGTTCTTCACACACATGAGAGAGAAACAGAGAGCCAGAGACAGTTCTGTATGTTGTTCACTGAGTTCACTGGCAAAGAAGAAAAACCTGTACAACCCAATCTCTTACCTTGGTTCCAGGGCAAAATACTCGCAGGATAAGGGTGTTCTCTTTAGGGATATGGCTCACGGTGAATGTTAATGAATGATTCTCCCTAGAGCCAGCTGCTTCTACTTTAGTCTACTTTTTTCTCTTTCTTTCCTTTCTTCCTTCCTTCCCTATCTCCTCCCTTCCTTCCTTCCCCTCTCTCTCTCTTTCTTTCTTTCCCACTTCCTAACCACTCCCTATTACATCCCTAGCTATCATCAGATGCAGTTTTCTGTTTTGAAGTTTTCACCCACAAAATGAAAAAACAGTAGGCTTACTTTCTGTTGGCTCACAAACTCCCGAGGTCACAAACTCCTGTTAGTGGGATATAACAATTATTTGTTCAACTAGTTTATTTTGCTCGATGAGACAAATTTAAATGATTATAAGTATTACAACATTTCCGTGATTGAGCTAGCACTCGTTGACCACTGCAAGGTTAGTGCTTTTGCATTTCTTTTTAAATCACAACACTTACCATTGAAAAGCCAACTTGACATTGCTTTGTTATTTTCTCTACTACATAAACAATGTAAACACAGAGAGTACTTGTGGGATATTTCCTATACATTTCTCTTCAAACAAATGGATTATGAAATGAGTTCATCCAAAAAACTACTATAACTAGAATGCCTCTAGTGGACAACTGTGTAACCAAATGTCTTTAATTAAACCTCTTTTATTTGAAGATTCCTGTTACAACAAATACTCTAACAGATAATTTCTGAAATTGAGTAAGTATGTAATTTGGGGCCTTAAAGGACAAATATTACAAAAGTCTAATGACTTCCAACCCACCAAAATTATCCTGCGGACCATAATATTACTGTAGTAGAAGCTAAGCCTGTTAAACTGGTGTTGACTATTTTTTAATGGAAAAACAAAACAAAACCCAGCAAGAATATCTGTTGATGTAATTTTTTGTTTTTGTTCTGTGAAAATCTTACTCCAATGTTATCCATATTTCAGATTTGAAACATCTTCTCTGGAAATTTAAATGCCCTGCTAATATTTTCATATTTATGATTCATCAACACTATAATGCAGTATTGAGATGTTTAAGAACATTTAAAATTAACAAATATGTTTAACTCACAAGAAAGCAAAGGAGCACTGAATTTTTTCTATGAGAAAATTGTCCTTTCTATGAACTTTAAAAACGTGGATCTCCTGGGCATATGACGAAATTGGTTAAAAACTGCAGCATTGGCTATTTTTATCGATAATTTGCTTTAATCATGCTTGCTAACTATTCTTTGTTGCAAGCTAAATCTTACATACATAGTTAATTAAGTATAAATTTGTAGGGCATGAGGTTTTCTTTTCCTGGTTTTTCTGGGATATTTTAGTTATTATTGAATTATGGCCTGAGTAAATAGAACAACCATTGTTTAGTTTAATAATTGTATTTTATTTTTCAAGATTTTGTAGCTCTCGATAATACATGGTTCTAAAGTTCACAAGAACATTACACTACTTGAAATGGTAGCTTCTCTGAGGTCAAGAATAATGATTTAATTACATATGCTGTGTCAGTTTTGCCATAAAACTAGCATAAGTACAGCACATTTATACATATATAGTCAAATTACTTGATCAATAGAATAGTTGCATAAAATGACTAGAGTGCATATCTGTTAAAGGAAAGCACCGCTTATTAAGCTGGAAAAAGGAAATATTTCTTAATCATTTTAGGAAAAAGAGAACAAAAATTCATATCCCACTGAATATTTTATTCTATGACCTTCTATTGTCCTTACAGTTATTATTTTGTTCGTTCTTAATTATCTACCAGAAATTTTCCAAGGGAGATTAAACTCTGTCTTTAGTTCGGCTGTAAATACACAGATAATAGCTCCCACCACAAATATTCTAATTTACATTCATCAACTTTTGAAGGAACAAAAAATTCAGTTCATTACCTATCTATCATCTATCTTTCTAATTACTGACAGAAGTTTATGTTCATATGTGGAATACAGAATAATGGGAACATCCTTTTTTCTTTTGTCCAATGTCCACTTGGTGTCTTTACCTCTCTGCCTTCTCTACTGGAGCTGGACTTTAGATGCCCAGTTTCCTCCTGAGGTATTAGAAGCAAAACCACTGTCACATTATAGGAAACTAAGGGTGGTGGTTGAGAGCAATAGGTCATGAATACTGTCACAGGAAGGGATTAAATCTATAATGATAAAAAGGGAGAAGAAACAGGATGAAACAAGATAAAAGATGTGTAGTACTGACCTTGACATATAAAAAGTAAAATACTAATAGTATTTATTATTTTGATCAACAAATGTGGAATAGTTAGATTAATTTAATTTCCCCTTCCTTATTCTTTTAGTTACCTTAGATATAGCCAAACAAGCTTAGGAAACTTTGCTAGTAAATGTTTATCCACTTCTTTTTGAATTTAGAATTATTATTTTAAGATTTCATTTATTTGTCAGAGAGAAAGAGAGCACAAGCATGGGGAGTGGCAGGCAGATAGAGAAGCAGGATGCGGGCCTCGATCGCAGGACTCTGGGATCATGACCTGAGCATAGGCAGACTTTCAGCTTAACTGACTGAACCACTAAGGAGTCCCATAGAGTTATGTTTTTTATTTTCATTTATCACAGACAAGACCTTGGTCTGGTGTTGACTGTCAAACATATTTGGGGAGGATCAACATCATATTGTTTTTATGCAAAAGTATCTGCCTTGAGGTCAGTGTTATAACTGGACGCTTTTTATTTATTACCAAAGAATAACATACTAGTTTATTTTGAAAAATCAAGAAATACATACAAAAGAAGAAATAAAAATGAAATCCACCAGTTTCAAAATAGCATTAAAGCAAAAGTCCACTTGTAGTAGAATGAATGAATAAACATGTTGCATTCATATAATGCTATACTGTTCAGCAAAGAGAATGAATGAAATATAGCTACATACAATAACAGTGACAAAATTGACAAACATAATGTTGAACAAAGTATGCCAAATACAAAATATTAGGTGATTTTTAGTTGTGTGCTTTCAGAATTTATTCAGTTATAAATTACTCAAAGTGGCAATGTTAGCCTATGTTAACATTGGACTGGGCAGTGACTGGGTAGTGACTGGGCAGAGCCATGAGAGGGTATCTATCCTTGAGTACTAGGCTTAATCTATATCCTGACTTGTATAATGTTTACAAAGGTATATTAGTTGACTGAAAATTCATTGCTTTTCTTTGTTCTTTTTAAATGTATGCCATGATGTAACGTGAGCGCATGCGCACACACACACTCACCATTTAATATAAGACAAAACCTCCTAACCAAAACTCCCCTAGTTAAGATGTGTATTGGGATTTAGAACAGTCATATTTTAGAAAGTTAATATAGCACATATATAATGTCTATGGGGGCCCAGTGTAGCATCCAATAATAAACATGTTAATATCTGTGCACAACAAGTACGAATTTTTAAACCAAGAGAGATACACAGAGATGATGAATAAATTCACAGAAATTTTGGCCAACATTTTTTCACCATCTAAGTAATTTCAGGTCTATTATTAGTTTTCTCATGCACTGTTAAATTTGATAAAATTATGTTTCAACAACTATTAAATTAATCTTATAGATGCTCCCTTTTTTGGTGATTAATGTAGCTAAATATGGATTCGAGTATTTTATGTTGAGGTGCCTTGTATCCTTAGAGTGAACACTACTCAAGTGTGGGCATTAGTTTTTGAAAATACTTATAAATTTCAATTGCTAATGTTTTATTTAGGATTCTTCAGTCTAATTTCCAAAATTGATATTTGGGCGTTTTGTGTGTGTGTGTGTGTGTGTGTGTGTGTGTGTGTGTATATGTGTGTGTGTGCATGCATGTGTGCACATAACCTATGTGATAATTTAATACAACTTCAAAGAATCAGTTCTGTTTTTTGTGATATGTAATTAGTGTTTGCTTTAATTTGCTCCAATTAACATTATTTTTCTAATTATAGTTTCCTCCATTAAATCCTTTGTCATTTTTAAATTTTTCTATTATTTTACATTTTTTAAAAGTCTTTTAAGTCATGAATCTTTCACTGACTATAGAATTGTTCTTACCCTCAAATTTATTTACATGTTCTTATTAAAAAGTTTATTTATTTTCAGTGAATTTTTGTTGTAAATTGTATTGCTTAAAGTTCTTGGAAAAAAATTTTATTAAAATGGCTTCTATTAGTTTCTGTCATTGATTCTCTACTTTGTATTACATTTTTTTCATTAGAGATATTCCCAAATTGAAGTCCAATTTGGGGAAATACAACACTAATGTTAACATATTAAACGTCAGAGGGTTTTCTTGTTGTTTTTTGTTTTCTTTTGTTTTGTTCTTGCTTTTAAAGATTTTATTTTTCCGTCAGAGAGAGACAGGGAACAAGCAGAAGGAGCAGGCAGAGGGAAAAGCAGGCACACTGCTGAGAGGAAAGCCTGATGTGGGACTCAATTCCAGGAACCATGAGCGGAAGGCAGGTGCTTAATCAACTGAGTCATCCAGATGTCCCTAAACCTGGTTTGTTTTTGTTTTTTTTTTTTTAAGATTTTATTTATTTATTTGACAGACAGAGATCACAGGTAGGCTGAGAGACAGGCAGAAAGAGAGGAAGGGAAGCAGGCTCCCTGCTGAGCAGAGAACCCAATGCCAGGCTGGATCCCAGAACCCTGGGATCAGGACCTGAGACGAAGGCAGAGGCTTTAACCCACTGAGCCACCCAGGCGCCCCTTGGGTGAGTTTTAATATCAATGTTTTCTTTTGAAAAACCATAGCATTGGCTACATTGGTCCCCAAATTAGTGGGGGAAATAATAAAAGTGACCTTCATTTCTTTTTACAAAATATTACTATAAAAAAGTTAATTTTCTATTTACAAAATACAATTTTAAAAAATCAACTCAAAATAGATTAGAGACTTTCATGTAATCATCAACTACATTTCAGTTAAAAAATGAAAAGGGGGGCGCCTGGGTGGCTCAGTGGATTAAGCCTCTGCCTTTGGCTCAGGTCATGATCTCAGGGTCCTGGAAGATCCAGCCTTGCATCAGACTCTCTGCTCAGCGGGGAGCCTGCTTCCCTCCTCTCTCTGCCTACTTGTGATTTCTGTCAAAGAAATAAATAAAATCTAAAAAAAAAAAAAAAGAAAGAAAGAAAGAAAAGGTGTAGGTAGGTGTGGCTGGGTGGATCAGTTGTTAATGTATCTACCTTTGGCTTAGGTCATGGTCTCAAGGTCCTGGGATTGAGATCCACACTGGGCTTTGAGCCTGCCTGAGATTATCTCTCTTCCTCTGCCTTTTCCACCCTGACCCTGCTCTTTCTCTCTCTCTCTTAAAAAAAAAGAAAAGAAAAGAAAAAGAAAAAGAAGTCTATTAAGACCTGAAACCATAAAACTTGACTATAAAACCATAAAACTCCTAAAAGTAAACACAGTTTTTTTTTTTTTAATTTCATTTGTTTATTTTAAAGAAAGAGAAAGAGAGAGATGGCACAAGCATGGGGGAAAAGGGAGAGGGAGCCCCATGTGAGGCTTGATCCCAGGACCCTGACTCATGACCTTAGCTGAAGGCAGCCCCTTAACCAACTGAGCCACCCAGGCACTCTTAAGCATGGGCTTCTTAACATCATTCTTGACAAATATTTTTTGGATTTGAAACAAAACAAAATAATAAAAAGCAACAAAATCAAAAATAAACAAAAAAAGAAAAGAAAAGAAAAGAAAAAAGCAACAAAAGCAAAAATAAACAAGCGGGACTACATCAAACTAAAAAATTTCTGCACAGCAAAGGAAATCAGCAAATAAATAAATAAATAAATAAATAAAAGGGCAACCTGTAGAATGGGAGAAAATATTTGTGAACCAAACCCAATAAACATTAATATTCAAAATATGTAGGTAATTCATGCAATCAATAGCAAAAATATAAACAATCTGATTTTAAAATGGATAGATGAACTAAATAGACATTTTTTCCAAAGAAATGCAGATAGTGAACAGGTACACGAGAAGATCATTAACATCACTAACCATGCAAAATAAAATTGTGATGATGTAGTACCTTATACCTGTCAGAATGGTTTCATCAAAAAGTCTAGAGGTAAGTGTTGGTGAGAATGCAGAGAAACCTTGTGCATCATTGGTGGGAATGCAAATTGGTGCAGCCAGTATGGAAAAGAGTGGAGAGGTTCTTCAAAAAAATTAAAAATAGTTACCATATGGTCTAATTATTCCACTTCTTGGTATTTATCCAAAGGAAATGAAAATAGGCTCTCAAGGAGATATCTGAACTCCCATGAACATTGCAACATTATTCACAATACCCAAGATATGCAGACAATTTAAGTTTTCATCAACAAATGAATAAATAAAGATGTGATGTGTGTGTGTGTGTGTGTGTGTGTGTGTGTAATGGATCATTGTTCATCCATGAAGAAGAAGAAAATTCTGATGTTTAGGATGACATGGATGGACCTAAAAGCATTATGCTAAGTGAAATAAGCCAGACAAAAAAGACAAATGTTATATGGTATCTCTTACATGTGTAAGCTAAAACAAAAACAAAAACAAAAACAAAAACAAAACAAAACAAAACAAAAAACAAAAAAAACAGTCAAACTCCTAAAAACAGAGAGTAGAAAAGTAGTTGTGAGGGGCTGGTGGTGGAGGAAATGGGAGAAGTTAGTAGAAGGTATAAACTTTCAGCTTTTAAAAAAAAAGGGTCTTTGTTTTCCATTTCTTTTTTTAATAATTCTATGTTAAATCTATGTCTGTTACCAGTTTTCCATGTTACTATTTCTAAAATAATGGACAGAATTCATTAGCTCCATATGAGTTCACATTTGTATCATAATTTATTGAATAATAGTTTAAACAAATTTTAAAGATATTCTGGCAAAGCAAGAAAAAGAGGAATACTTAATGGATCCAATATTTACTGGATCAATAAGACATGTCAAAGATAAAATCTTTATTACTTCTGTTTCCTTGACCCCTTAATCTCTTCAAGCTTCAGTTGAAATATTTTTTCATTGTTGTTGTCCCTGACTACACTTCCTAAAATTGCAAAATCCTCCTTCCCACCATAATTATCGTTTAATCTTTTCTTCCATAACATATACCATCATCTGGTAGTTGTATGACAATTCTCCATATATCTGTCCATTGTGTTTTTGAACATCTTGTAAACAGAACAACTTCCTGTTTTTGTTGTGCAAAACAAAAACAAAAATGCTCACATCGCAATCTTGGAAGATAAAGACTGGCATTCTCCTTCGGAGCAAAGTCAGGCATGCTCACTGCTATTATAAAAGATTCAGATTCTCGGGGCGCCTGGGTGGCTCAGTGGGTTAAGCCGCTGCCTTCGGCTCAGGTCATGATCCCAGGGTCCTGGGATCGAGTCCCGCATCGGGCTCTCTGCTCAGCGGGGAGCCTGCTTCCTCCTCTCTCTCTGCCTGCCTCTCTGCCTGCCTCTCTGCCTGCTTGTGATCTCTGTCTGTCAGATAAATAAATCAAAATCAAAAAAAAAAAAAAAGATTCAGATTCTCAAAGCTAATGTTCATTTCTGATAATGCAATACTTTGTGTGTGTGTGGGTGTCACCTGCCTTCACTTCTTCCCCTGGAAATGGGGCTCAGAGAATTTGCAAAAGAAAATTGACACCTAGATATTAAAGTGTTTCAGGTAATAAAGTCCTTTGGCCTCTGATCCAGGAGTCTTGTGTTTTCTGGCAATATCCATAAAACTTCTCATACACTTCATAGTTGTTGACACTGATAGAGTTTAAATTTTACTTACTTCTTATTCTCTATCTCCCCATACCATGGGATTGAAAATTCAAAGAGGATGATAACTTTGGATATTTTGTTCACTGCTTTATCTCATGTGGCTAATACATGTCTGGTACATAATAGAAATGATAGATTCTTAATGAATTAATTAAGTCAGGATAGATTTTTAAAGTCAAATATTAAGAGGAGATGTCTGAAACAAGGGCTCTGTCTGAAATACTCTGTGCTATTAGTCGTGAACTATTTTGTGCAATTAATTCATACATTAATAGGGGTTTCTATCAGAATTGATAGATTTTTTTATTTTTAATTTTTTAAAAGATGTATTTATTTTAGAAAGAGAGAGAGTGTGAAGGAGGGGCAACAGGGAGAGAAAGAGAGTCTTAAGTAGACTGGAGTAGAGCGTAGAGCACGGAGTCTGGAGCTGGCTGGATCCCATGACTCTGAGATCAAGACCTGGGCAGAGATCCAGTTGGAAGCCTAGCTGAGTATGTCACCCAGGCACCTCTGATAAATATTTAGAAAAGAGTAATAAAACAGATGAGATTACTGCTATGATAGGTTAATTTTCCTGACTAATATAATTAAAAATAATAGCTAATGTAAGATTACACCTGTCTTGAGGATGTGGCTAGAACAACTTCAGAATTCTCAGGCTTGGAGTGGGATGTGTGTGACTTTGGCTTTGCTTCATTCTTGCCTGCCCTGAGGAGGCTTCCCTTAGGTTGGCCTGTGAATAGAACCAGTAGTCCATGGGTAAATAACAGGAAGAAAATGGTATCACAGAGATAGGGTCACCCAAATATCACTGCTATAGAAATAGAAAACCTACTGTTGGCAGGAGAAGTTAATGGCAATTTAAGATAATGCCTAGCAAAAGTTAACTCTTTCCATTGGAAGAAATTTACCTGATATACATATTAAGATTCACTGTAATGACCTATACGGAGGAGAGAGATTAGTGACATTGGCTGTTTTATAGTTTTATATGGAACATTATGAACAATTAACAGAAAATAATGGAGATGCTATTAAATTGTAATCTCAGTTGAATTTTGCAGATCCTACCTCTGAGTGGTGGTTACATGGGAAATGCTGTGAAAAGGGGGCAGAAAAAGCAAAAGTTGGCAGCTTCCATGTGCAAAGGAATGAGAGAGAAGAGCAGACCTAGAGTTTGTTCTCTCCATCTTCACTGATGATAAGAAAGGGCAGAGCAATAATGACAATTTCAAGTGACTCATGTCATGATTCACTGTTGGAACTGAAATATGTTGTTGAAGGAGATGAACAGTTTAGTTATTTGGCAGATTTTGAGGAACATTACCAAGAGGATCCTATAATAGAAATATTGGATTCAGAACTACGATTCAAGGAGACTTAACTTGTATCAATGATGGAGACTTAACTTGTATCAATGATGCTGAATAGAATGCTAGCTTAGAAAACTAAGAAAATTAGCAGAAAAACTGAAAGAGTTAAACAAGAAATTGAGGGGGAAAAATGGTGATGCTAAAATATAGCATAAAAATATCCTGTCCTTTGCTCATGCAAGGATTATCCTACATGATGATAATTCCAACCAGCCTGTTTCAAACCAGATAAACAGAAATATTATAATGCATGAATTTTGAAAGAAGTGCAATGATTCAAGCCCAAAGAGTATTATATTGACACACAAGGCTCCCTGGAAAATATGGCAAAATACTTCTGGAGGATGGTATTGCAATAAAACAAGTAGATGACAATGTCATTGTCATGACAATGAGAGGTATGCTCAAAAAAACTTGTCATCACACATTAGGAATATCAAAGACAGTGCTCCTCATGATTATATATAAAATAAACTATAAGTTTGAATAAGCTCTACTCTGGGGAAATAGAGTGCCCAAGTGACCCAGTCACTTGCCCAGTGACCCAAGCCCAGTGTTGGACTTTTTGGAAGCTGTCTTTGCATAAGCAAGTCATTCCATAGGCAAGATAGTATGATAGACAAAAGGTCATGATGGTCCACTGATGGTTGGGATTGGCCAGACAAGAATATTCATTGTCATTAACATCTTTAGTGACATCATCAGAAAAAAATGTTATGACACTGATGTCTAAAGAGCTTTCAGATAGTGTAGTTTTGTTTTTCAGATAAAAAATATTCTTTTTACGTAACTTATACGTAACTTCCAATTTTCCCAGCACCATTTACTCGACCATTCTCTTACACCATACACAAAGATAAACTCAAAATGGATGAAACACCTCAATGTGACACAGGAATCCACCAAAATCCTAGAGGAGAACATAGGCAGTAACCTCTTTTACATCAGTCACAGAAGCTTCTTTCAAGATATGTCTCCAAAGGCAAGGGAAACAAAAGCAAAAATGAACTTTTGGGACTTCATCAAGATTAAAAAGCTTCTCCATAGCAAAGGAAACAGTCAACAAAACAAAGAGGCAATGCACAGAAGATATTCGCAAATGATGCTACAGACAAAGGGCTAATTCAACAGCCAAAAAACTAGATAATCAAGTAAAAAAATGGTCAGAAGACATGAACAGACAATTCTCCAATGAAGACATGCAAATGGCTAGCAGACACATGAAAAAATGTTCATTAGCCATCAGGGAAATTCAAATCAAAACTGCATTGAGGTACCACCTTACACCAGTTAGAATAGCAAATATTAGCAAGGCAAGAAACAGCAAATCTTGGAGAAGATGTGGAGAAAAGGGAACCCTCTTAGACTGTTGGTGGGAATGTAAGCTAGTGCAGCCACTCGAGAAAACAATGTGGAGATTCCTCAAAAATAAAAATAGAGCTACTCTATGACTTGGTAATTGCATTACTGGGTATTAACCCCAAAGATACAGATGTAGTGAAAAGAGGGGCCATATGTACCCCAAGGTTCATAGCAGGAATGTCCACATTAAGCAAACTGCAGAAACAGCTGAGATACCCTTCAACAAATGAATGGATGAAGAAGATGCGGTCCATTGTACAATGGCATATTATTCAACCATCAGAAAGGATGAATACCCAACTTTTGCAACAACATGGATGGGACTAGAGGAGACTATGCTGAGTGAAATAAGTCAAGCAGAGAAAATCAATTATCATATGCTTTCACTTATTTGTGAAAAATAAGGAATAGCATGGAGAACATTAGGAGAAGGGAAAAATGAAGGGGCAGAAATCAGAGTGGGAAAAGAACAGTGAGAAATTATGGGTTCTGGGAAACCGAGGGTTTTAGAAGGGAGGGAGGATGGTGATGGGTGAACCTGGTGATGGGTATTAAGCAGGGCATGGATTGCATGAAGCACTGGGTGTTATATGCAAACAATAAATCTTGGAACACTACATCAAGAACTAATGATGTATGGTGAATAACATAACACAATTAAATAAAAGAAATAATCTGTATAACAAACATGATGTTATGTTGGTTGGAATTTTGTTTTAAACTGAAGCAGTTTTACTGTTGTGTATATTTGTAATGTAAAGACATATTACCTACCTATAAGTTGTTTACCAAAGTTTGCTCATCAAATGTACAGAACATTTAAGTTGTGCCTTCTTCCACAGGCACATAGGTCTGTGATAAACTTATAGGTCATATGTTTATCACAGTAGATACTTGCTCATTAGATAACAGTTTACAAGCAGACTAGTGTTGAATACATTGTTATAGTAACCTGAACTGCTTAGATAATTTTGTTTTTATGATTTTGTAATTACTTATATGTATATAATTCTGCTTGAGGTCCCTTTTTACTTCCCTCAGTCCATTCACTTCTTTATCACAATCTCACAGAGATAGTGCACACAGTTGCCAGCATTTCGCTCCAGATTAGAAGATTTTGAGGGAGGGATGGTGGTGGTAAGAAAAACAGGTGTTGCAATTTAAATCTACATTCAGGGATGCCTGGGTGGCTCAGCCAGTTAAGTGGCTGCCTTCAGCTCAGGTCATGATCCCAGGGTCCTGGGGTCGATCCCCACAATGGGCTTCCTGCTCAGTGAAGAGCCCACTTCTCCCTCTTCTTCTGCCTGCCACTCTGCCTACGTGTGCTCTCTCTCTGTGTCAAATAAAGAAATAATATCTTAAAAAAAAATCCCCAAACCTACATTCATATTCATATTTAGATGTAACTCTTATTCTTTATGTAGGAAGCTTCATAAGGAGTGCATTCCCATCCGTTAGAGGAAAAGTTCGTTTCTGGCTTTCCTTTCTTGCAGAACTCTTATTAATTATAAGTACAATGATGGCATTTTTGTGGACTTCATTTTCTTTTTTTTTTTTTTTAAAGATTTTATTTATTGGGGCGCCTGGGTGGCTCAGTGGGTTAAGCCGCTGCCTTCGGCTCGGGTCATGATCCCAGAGTCCTGGGATCGAGCCCCGCATCGGGCTCTCTGCTCAGCAGGGAGCCTGCTTCCTCCTCTCTCTCTGCCTGCCTCTCTGCCTACTTGTGATCTCTTTCTGTCAAATAAATAAATAAAATCTTAAAAAAAATTATTTATTTATTTGATAGAGAAATCACAAGTAGACGGAGAGGCAGGCAGAGAGAGAGAGAGAGGGAAGCAGGCTCCCTGCTGAGCAGAGAGCCCGATGTGGGACTCGATCGCAGGACCCTGAGATCATGACCTGAGCCGAGGGCAGTGGCTTAACCCACTGAGCCACCCAGATGCCCCTGGACTTCATTTTCTTCATGGGGTCTCTTGGTTAATGGCCATATGAGGCCATCAAAATATCTGTTTTTAAATACTTTTTGGAAGTACATTCTTGCTACTTTTATAGAACAGGGAGTTGTCTCTCTTCCCATATCTCTGTCAATCACTAGTTCCTAAGCATGTGCAATACTCTGTTTAGTGCAGAAATTAATTTGGTTTGTAAATATTTTATTAGAATACTTCCTTCAGCTTAAAAATAACGATACTTTGTCTTTTTAAAGAAAATTCATTTTGTCTTAGCTTTTTCACTAAAAAAGCCATATTTAAAATTATACAATATGCAAAAAATTTTTTTTAAATGATGGATGTTAAGATACTTATTTCTAGAAGTTATCGATTGTATAAAATATCATTCATCTCCATTGTGAAGAATTTAGTAGGTTCTTCCTCATGATGAGTTAAGGGCTTTTACCCCTTCAGGTAATGCCCATTAAACCATAAAGCATTGATCTTTTTCAACAACTATAGCAGACACAAAACAAACTCTTTTTTTCTCAACTCCAGTAACTGATTATTTTATGAAAAATTTGCTAAACCTAAATATGTAATTGTTTTTAAATTGCCAAGATAATTTTCTCTATTGTGTTTATTTTCTTTTCTTGGAGAAAAATGCTACCAGCCATGGTATATCTTAAAAAAAACCATTGTCTTTACTGAAATCACACTGAAATACATTAGCAGCTCTGTGTCCAGATTTTATTGGTTTATAAGATTATAACTCCAACTTTGTTCTAAAATGTATAGTATCAGCAAAAAGCCCTCTGGTTTGCATCAATTTATGCATTTAATTGAAACACCTGGTTTTACAATAGCAAAACATTTCCACACAATTCACAAGCCCCATTGAGGACGGGGAGATTTGTAAAACCAGGTGTAGGAGTCCCACTGTTTCTACCAACTTCATTTAAATGTATGATTTGACTGGAATGCTTGAAAGTAAAGGATTGATGCAGCATCACAACAGGTAAACCTGGGCCCCAGTGATGATTTGATGTTTGTTTTGTAAAGGCTGAATGACTAATAAAGTGCCATATTGATGAAAATATTTAGCCTCTTTGACAACTTTATTCAGTATCTCCACTTCCAGTCATATCACCCATCTGCTTGGAATATGGCATGTCTCCAAATGAAAGATTATTTCAATAATTCTTCTGGCTGTTTGCATATTTTATTAAGTATGCTTCCAGAATTTTAAATTAGAGTTTTAGATCAGGACAGTTAGGCTGTTGGTTATTGTCATAAAACTACTTTGATTGTTCATATTTTTGTTCTATTCACCCTAGAATGATTGAAATAAAACTGACTGAAACATGTCACTGCCCTGTGCCAAAATACAGTACCGGCATATGTTAACAAAGTCATTCTCTCAATATGTATTAATATATAAAATAGGCCAAATGGAAATATTGATCCTTTATATACCTTTTTTGCTAGATGTTAATTTTATAATATGCAAATATGAGAAATAAATGGTTTATATTTTCATTTCCCCCAATGAGGAAAATTCACTGGTTATTTGTAACAATTTTTATTAATATTGTTCTTTGAAATGTTATTTTTTAAAAAAGTAACATCATGTGTTTTTTTAAGTTCTCCAATTTCTCTTTTTTCTTAGAGATTATGAGTCATTTTCTTTAGAAAGAAATAAGAAATGTTAAATTCCAACATAAAATAAATCCTAGTACTGAAGATAAGTTTCTAAAGATACTTCAAACCCACTCGTCTTACTTTCTACGATGGAAGGATGGTATGATTTTTAATTTAAAGCTATAAAATAACACACCTAGATACACTCTCGGGAGGAAAGAATATAGGTCTTCCAAGGTTCTCCTGGCTTAATGTGATCTCTTTTTTGAGGAAGAAAGAGAAGGAATAAGAGAAGGTGAAGAAGAAGATTATAATTTGATTTACTCCAAAAAGTAAAGGTACATTAAAATAATATTTTCACAATATTCATTGCAGTTTACATGTATTTTATATTAATTCCAAATCTGCACCATATTTCCTGCTTCTTACAATATAAGACCAGAATCCTTCCTTGGGACTACACATTGTCCAATTCTCAGTGGTGTATTTCAATGTAATTCCCATTCAATTTAGTAAATTCTTTTCCAGTTAGGATGTTTGTGCATTTACTAGAAGCTCAGCTTACAAGGTATAATAATGTCTGTCCAATTCACTCAAAAGTTTGATTAGATTTTGTGTTTCAATGGGTAAGAAACTCTGGACTGTACCAGTTAGATCTGTTTTGCCCTTCTGGCAATAAGACCCAATCAGAAGTTCTGTGTAACTGGTGTGGCTGCATAGCTTGGGCTCTCAGACAGGCTAGTCTTCCCATTGAAAGAACCATCATGACAACCATCAGAGTCTCAAACCATTTATTCAAATGGAAGCTTGTTGCCTTATTACTTGTATCTGTTGTTAGTCTTCATAGTCCAAACTAGAAGATGCAAAAATATAAATTATAGATTCTTAGAAACCTGAAGAGTAACTACCACTGTATTGTTGCAATTCACACAAAAACCTTACATTCTTCTTTAAAACAATTACCAGTGCTTATATAAAATAGAAAACAGGAGAAAAAGAAATATGTGCTTTTGACTACCTTAAAATAGGAAAATATCTCATTCTCTTCCATCCACTGCATTTTACTGTACCACATTTAGACTTTTAATAACAAACAAGAGTATTTAAAAGATCTCACTCTCATTAAATCATCACGCCAAAATAAGATTGTTATTTTGTTAAATATAAGATAAAAATAAGATAACCTGTACTCTCAGGTCTTACCTAATTTATGCCATTTTTGGTTGTCACCTTTCTCATGCTCTAGTATCAATATACAGAATTTTTCTTTGAACGGCTAAAGGAAATGTTTCACTTGTGTTCCCATAACATGTGTTAATGTAGTTTTTAAAATAGCTCTTCCTCATCCCTTTTCTCATTTTGTTTCAATGGGAATATTTCTTACTCGTGAGTAAATGGAAATTGAATTAACCTGTGACCCACCAAGGTCAGTTTTAAACATCGTTATTCACTAAGTTGCACACATCAAAAAATGATTAAGTGTTTCATCAAAAAGGTAATGGCATAAAATGGGCTAAATAACAAAGTTGGAATTTATTAATTTTTCCCTCTAGCCTTAAATTTAACCAATTTCTGGACAAACACTGGTTATAGTAAAAAGTTTAGAAACCTATGCATCCAAGAAATCAAAGAAAAGACAAACCTTTACCATTTACCCAAATCAGAGACATTAGTAATCTCCTAACACTCCTTTTTTTGGTGAGAAATAAAGAACCTGGGTAGCGAGAGGAGGGGGAGGAGATCAGAGTTATTTTATGGCTGTCATCTACTCTCCCCTTTCAAGAAACATAATTTCCTCCTGGAAGGAAGCAGATTTCATGCCTCGGGCTGGGCATAAATCAAACAGAAATGCTCTAGCATAGACTGTAATTTTATAAACTATCATGTTGTGGAAAATAGAGTTAAGCTGTAATCTATGATGCAGTTACCATCCCTCTAAGGAATAATTGAGTAATGGGCAAGCAGCTCTAAGAAGCTTTGTGTGTTGGGAAGCTTTGGCCCCTCTAGAGAACAGCCAGGTTCCTTCAGGTAAATGATTTGGGAGAAGTTTTCATAGTGTCTTTTATACTAAAGGTTGCTTATGCAGGTTTCAGCAAAGCCATGAGCAGCTCTTTCACAAAATGAGCAGATCTTTTTTAGCATGAGTAAATTGTTAAGTTGTTTACATGTAGTATTTTCTTCCCAATACTATTCTCTAAGAGCTCTGAAAACAATCTGAAGCATTTCTTATAATTTACATTGAGTTAGAAAGAGAGATAGAGAGAGATTGTGATAGAGGGAGAAAGCAAGCAGAAAACTTCCATTACAAGCTTCTAGGACAGAATTAATTTTAATGACATAGGATATATATGCAAAATTCCGTCAGTTTCTGAATATAGTTTAGAATGATATAAATCTAATAGACTACTGTGAGTCAGCTCCAGCAAAACTGATCAGTGGGGACAGTGAGATATTAAATAGTGATTTTTAGCATTTATCTTGTATTTCCTTTATTCAAAGAATCATCAACTTTCAACTGTCCAGGGTGCTAATAGCTCATAGCTTTTACTTTTTCCACCATTTTCTTCAGCCTGCCTTCTGGGTATTTCACCAGTCATTAGGCATCTCCATCACAGACTACCAGAGAAAAATAAATGAGGACGCTTTCAGATCAGTCAGTTTCATTGTTCATTCTTAGTACTTTTATTTTTTTTTTTAACAGACCAGTGGAGGATAGTTTGAAATCATTGTCTAAACTCAAATATTACATTAACTTCCATCTGTCTCTTATCCATACTGTGTCACTTGAAATTACAAATATTCTTCACTTTTGACAACTTGAGTACAGAATTTAGATTCTTAAAGATATATTTTTATGTTTTGTGCAAAATATGCAATAATTTAGAAAAGGTTTGGCAAATTCTTGCCTGTTTACTCTGTCTTTACCTCTATCTGATATTTTAATGAGAAATTCATATATGTTTATCATAAGAACCAAACCATCATAAGAGATATTCATGTATTTCCTTATTCCTAAGGAATCGCTAAATTTTATTCTGTAGAAGAAATTATAGTGGACATATATTGACATATATCTTTCTAGATGCTTTTTTCTTTTTCTTTCTTTTTTCCTTTTTTAAATAGGTGATATTCTTTATTTTATTTTCAACTTGAGTAATTTTTTAACTAAATAATAAGAATAGATATTTTTTCACATTGAGTTATATAGACCAATTAAATAAACATATTATTGAATTATTTACATGTACAAAAATTCATTTAATCAATCTAAAAAAAAGACATTTAGGTCACAATTTTTTTCCTGCTTATGAATCATGCCATGTTAATGTTTCTATCTACTCTATCTATCGATCTATCTATGCATTTATCCAATCGTCCATCCATCTATCAACAATGTGTGAGTGTATCTGTTGTATAGATTCCTGGAATAAAAACTATGTCAAAAGTTACAAATATTTAAAAATTGTATAGATACTCTCAAATCCTTCTTTCTTTTTATCCTTCCTTCCTTTCTTTCTCCCTCTTTCTTCCTTCCTTTCTTTCTCTTTCTTCTTTCTCCTCTTTATATTTTTAGAGAGGGAGAGAGAGATAGAGAGAGGAGGGAAAGATGGAGAGGGAGAGAGAGAATCTTAAGCAGTTTCCACACCAAGTGCAGAGCCTGATGCAGGCCTGGATCTCAGGGCTGTGAGATCATGACCTGAGCCAAAATCGATTGGGGTGCCTAACCAATTGAGCCACCCTGCTCCCCAAGTTGTTCTTTAAATAGCTAAGTTTACTTTTCAATTGTTACAAAATGTTTGCTATAGTTGTTTTAATGAAACATAATAATGAAAATAAGAGCTGGAAGGGATAACTGTAGTGAATGAAGACAAAAGTGAATGTTTAAGCAAATGAACTTTTATTTGTAGCAATTCAACTCACTAGAATAAAAGCATATTGGCCCTATAAAAAGTTTGTCAAGTGCCCCTCTCTGTTCTCTCTCTGTCTGATATATATATCATTATTGATAAAGAATAAAGTTCTAAATGCTCAAAGTTTCACGACATAATTGACTAGGCTAGTATATAAAAACAAACTGTAGTTTAAAAACATCTACCTGGGTACCTGGGTGGCTCAGTGGGTTAAGCCTCTGCTTTTTGGCTCAGGTCATGATCTCAGGGTCCTGGGATTGAGCCCTGCATCAGGCTCTCTGCTCAGCAGGGAGCCTGCTTCCACCTCTCTCCCTGCCTGACTCTCTGCCTACTTGTGATCTCTCTCTCTCTGTCAAAATAAATAAATAAAATCTTAAAAAAAAGTTTTAATTAAAAAAATATAAAAACATCTACCAAATAGTGTTCAGCCTGTGGAAATGGATAACAACAGTACATACTTCTTAAATAATAGAGACAAATGATACAATGGTCCAAATTTAATATACTGGCTGAGAAAAATGAATAAAAAATCCCAAATTCTGGATGTTGTAGTTTGTGGTTAATATTACCAATAATGGGGTGCCTGTGTGGTTCATAGGGTTAAGCCTCTGCCTTTGGCTCAGGTCGTGATCTCAGTGTCCTGGGATCGAAGCCCACATCAGGATCTCTGCTCAGCCGGGAGCCTGCTTCCCTCTCTCTCTGCTTGCCTCTCTGCCTACTTGTGATCTCTCTCTATACCAAATAAATAAAATAAAATCTTTAAAAAATATTAATAATGATTATAATACCTTTATTTCATTATTTATTTGTTCAAGTATTTACCAAATATCAGCCTGATATGTGTTAGGTTTTGTGAAATAATTCATACCATACTTATACTTAAGAAGTGCACATTTAAAAAAATTTATATAAATAAAATATAACAAATTTTATAACAGCAGTCATTAAAGTATGGTCACAGAGATTTGGGAGCCTAGAAGAAAAGAAAGCCAGTGATTACTTTGGTTTTTTAAATATAGTAGTGATACTGATTTTCAATATTCCAGACAGACCAAAACTAATGTATCTATGATATGGCTTATTCTTCACCACAAGATTGGTAATCACCTCTAAAGATTTGGTGCCTTTCTTTTTTGCTCTGATTTATGCTAAACTTATTTTTTCTCAATTTATTTTTCATTGTACTACTGCCATTCTCTCCACTTCATGGACCTTAATCACTATAAGCTTAATCAACACCAGACTACTTCCTTATTTATTTTTCCTTTTTTTTTTTTTTTCTCAGAAAGAGAGAGAATGGGAGGGTGGAGTGGGAGGGGCAGAAGGAGAGAGATTCTTAAGCAGACTCCCAGCTCAGCATCAAGACCCATGGGGAGCTCAATCTCACAACCAAAATCTTGACCTGAGATCATGACCTGACCTGAGCTGAAACAAAGAATTAGACACTTAACTTGACTGAGCCACCGAGGGGCCCCCAAGCAGCTTCCTCTTTAATGAACATACCTTTCATTGAGGCTCAATTATTCCTACCACCCCTTGAAGGTGCATCCTCATATCAACTTTCTGTGATTCTATCAATGCAGCAAGGGCCAGAACTAGGGCCACCTCTGTTATAAACTAAATTTGTCATCTCTGTGCTCCTTGGCACTTTATCCATGCTTCTCTAGGTGATTTTTCATCAGAATCTGATAGTGTATTTTTAGTAACAAACAAGTCTGCCTTAGGCCCAAGTTTTTGACTGAATAAAGAATACAATAACTGTATTCTTTATTTGTAATCTCTATGTTTAGTACATAACTATAAAATGGATTTAAAATAGTAATGTAATATAAACTGTACTCTACAAGCATTTTTTAGGATACTGAATTTGTAAAATTGACTCAACATAGGATCTGGTCTGTAGAAGTTTAAAGACAAGCTCTTCAGTTTCCCCAATCTCTTAGAAGCCTAGAACACAGTAAGCATTGAAGACATAAAGTAATATTCCCATTGATCATCATCTAATTTATCCTCTACTACAATGGTTCTCAACCTTATTATTTCCAGTGTTCTCCTTCGCATCATGAAATAACATGTATAGATAATACAACCAATCACATAAATATTGTTCTCCCTTGTAGTAATCAATGTAATATTGACTGTAATATAAAGAAGACACATATCAATATGTAAATGCTCAGGCATTTACTGCAGTAAAAAATATAATTAAGTAGTTGGGTGTGTGCATTTATATGTATGAATACAATGACTACAATTACACACTGATACAAGTTGTTTTGGCAGCATAAGTACCACCAGTTATCGCTCTTAGGGCATGAGAAGTGGAGAATTCTTGATAATGTGCTAGGTTACACTGAGTACAATGTTTGATTTACACAGTAGTTGTACTTCTCCCTTAAAAATGTGTTTGTAAACATCTTTTGTTTGTAGGCAAACTAGAGCTTAACTGTAGACTAAAAAAGTTACAAGCATGCTTTTAAATATACAAGAGTTGTACAATGAGACATTTAGAAGTCATACAGAATGGAGAAAAATATGTCAATGTCCTCCCATGGAGAGTATTTTTGGTTCTTTAACTTACTGAACAGGCTCTCCCAACAGTCTCTTTCACAAATTTACAAAATACCCTAGCAAGGCAATATCATCCCTTTTCAAAAATAATGTTCTATATGGATATGATTTATACTTATCATTCTAGTTATTATAATTATGTTATTCAAGTTTACCTACTAGAACATCCTTTATCATGAAATTGTGGAAACTGTTAAAAATGAGAAATAGCATCAATATTAAAAATGATCTGTGATTATCCTACTTTTTGCACATATTAGTTTCTCAAGGTGATAACAATGAAAACAAAAATTTGATATTATAAATTAATATAGAGGAAATCTGTCTCTGATACAGCAATATCTAAATACAGCATTAAAAGAAAATGTTACTGATCTAAATGTTAGACATTAGGTTATATTTTGTATGTCTTCTACAATTAAAAAGTATTCGTGGCTTAAATGGAAAGAACACATTTTTGGTCATTCAGGAGACATAAAATGAGTTCATATGAAAATTTACAATCATCACGTCAGTAAATCTCTTGATGCCTTATTTCTCCAACTATTACTGAAGACAATTGGGCAAAATGTCAAAATAAAATTACTACACATGCATGCTAAGTATGGTTTTATGAAATAAAACCGTTCAATGTTTTGTACACACCAATGTTTTTCTAGTATTATTTTTCCTTTTTTGTTTTTTCACATTTGTTGGAAAAAATAAATGGTATTGGAAAATATTTTATAAAATCTAAAAAATTTCTGGGGCGTCTGGATGGCTCAGTTGGTTAAGTCGCTGCCCTCAGTTCAAGTCATGATCCTAAAGTCCTGGGATCAAGCCCCACCTGGGGCTCAGCAGGAAGCATAGTTTTCTCTCTCTCTCTGCCTCCTTGTGCTCTCTCCCTCTCTGTAATTTAAATAAATAAATAAGCAAACAAACTATAAAACTTAAATGAAAGGATTTTCAATTCATCTGATTCTACTCTTAAAAAATACACAAGCTGATTAACTTATATCTTGCTTTTTATAAACCAGATTTAGGACTAATTTTTAAAAATGTCAATTACTATTATATTTTCATATGTCCAACTGTCACAGATCAATATAGATGTATTTTGAAGCATTTTTCCAATCAGAGGAATATTAACTATTGCCAATAAACATTGGTGATTTAGCAAAACCAAATACATCAAATCGTATAAATTTAAAAAAAATTACATTCTGAATGTATATATATACATAGTTACATATAAATATTAATACACTTATTGTGGATTCATTACTTTAGAAAAAATGAAAAAAATGTAAATAATTAAATTTCAACATTCTTTTAGCATATGACAATAACATGTCTGTTCTAAAAGCTTTCCATGTGTTAAATAATTTTATTATAATTTAATCACTTATTTTTAACTATATATATTTATACATAAATTATATATTTATATATAAACTTATGTATTATAAATTAATATATAAGTTAATCATAAGCTAAATAACATATACATAAAATGTAACTATGAGACATAATAATACAGTGAATACCCATGTTTGGATACCTACCTGAGAACTTAGCTATTACTTAGAAGTATCTATTTATATGTTCCTTCCCATTTCATCACAGCCCTACTCTACTCAAGAAACGAGCATTTTTTTCTGGTTTGTCATTCAGTGGTTTCCCAAAATAGGTTTTCTTTCAGAGTACATGTATGTTACTATAGAATACTATAATATACTATAGAATGTTTACCTAGTTTGCATGATTTTGAGTTTTATCATAATAAAATTAGTCAATATGTAGACGTTTACAATTTGCTTTTTTCATCTGGTATTATTTTCAAAGATACATTCATATTTGTGTAGTTGCAGTATACTTACTTTGATTGTTGCATAACATTTATTTTGGTGATTATAATCAACTCACAGTTATATTATTATTTATACAAAGTCTTATTAATGAGCATTTGAACTTTGTCCAGTTTGTTTATTTGTAATGCTATTACAAACAATGTCAACAGTGCTTTTATACATATATTTGATGCACTTATTCAGGATACACACAAACACACACCGGGAGTTCCCAGGTTTTAGAGTCATAGGCATATGGAAGTCAACTTTACTAGATAATGCCAAGTTGTTTCTGTGAACGTCATAGCTATTTTTCTTCCACAGAAATTATATGAGTCCTACTTATTTATTCATTCTCCCAACGATTACTAATTGAAATTCATTATGTTCTAGGAATTGTTCAAGGAACTTGATTTATCCTGACACCAATATTTGTGCATCTGATCGGTATTAAATGATATCTCATTTGGTCTTATGTTACATTTCCCTAATTACCAATAAAGTTGAGCACCTATGCTCTTTCTTATTTCTCTTTCTGAGAAAAGTCTGCTTAAATTCTTGTCTATTTTTATGTGTATTTTTCTTACTGATTTTTAGGGATTATTTATTCATATCACATACTATTTTTTTTAAAAAAATTATTTATTTATTTGACAGAAAGAAGGAGAGATCTCAAGTAGGCAGAGCAGCAGGGAGAGAGAGAGGGGGAAAGCAGGCTCCCTGCTCAGCAGGGAGCCTGATGTAGGGCTTAATCTCAGGACCCTGAGATCAGGACCTGAGCCGAAGGCAGAGGCTTTAACCCACTGAGCCACCCAAGCACCCCAGATACTATTTTTTTTTTTTTATCAATAACATGGGTTAATAACTTTTCTAGTCTATAACTGATCTCTTGGTTCTCTTTTTAATAAAAGTTTTTAATTTTCATGTAGACAAGTATATCTGTAATTTCTTTTAATTATATTTTTATAGTTTCTATAAACATTTGCTTATGATTCATGATTTTAAAGATACATTTTTATATTTTAGACTAATTTTTAGTCTAAATTTTTAAACATTTATCTTTTATCAATCTGAATTGATTGTTGTGTATGGTATCTCATAGGAAACAAAGATGTTTTTTTAGTATTATATAGCCAAAAGTGTCTCCTTTTATTTGAATTCTGCCATGCCACATCAATTATTTAACAAGTTCATGCATATATATGGATCTGTTTGGAGTTCTGTATTATTTTATTGCTTAATTTGTGTATTTCTATTCCTATACCTGTGACTACTGCATACTTCATAATTATTTTAAGTCTGGTAGAACAACTCCTAGGGGTCATATTCTTTTATTTCAAATTTATGAAAAGCAGCATTTAATTGGTTATTCTCTAACATACAATTAACAAGAGCTTCTAAAAATTTGGCAAGATTCTGAAAACAGGTGATAGTAAGAAAAAATTGAAAGGATAAAAACATACAATAAACTTTCTGACAGTGAGGGAGAAGGTAAATTACAAGATACAAACACAGTTTATGGGACATGGAAAACAACTAATCCTATTTAATTACCTGGTGAGATTGCTATATTATAACTCATAATCACTGGCATTTATGCTCTGTTTCCTCAAATGAGCACCTTTTAATTAATTGTGTTTTCTTAACACAAAGCAACTGTGGAGGCAAATTTTATCCACAATGAAAATAAGCAAGCTTTAGGAAAAGCCCGTCTAAGCCCCAAGCCCTTCTTTTACAATGTCATGAACAAAATGGGAAGCACACCTTTCAGAATCTTGCGGTTCCTTGGGTTTTGCCATGCACAGAATTGACCTTTTTTCTTTCTTTTTTTTTTTTTTAATAAATAAATACTCCCTTTTGCAGATAAAACATTACAAAGGAAATCTTACAAAATTTCCTCATTTTCTTTCTTTTTTTTTTTTTTTATTTGTTAGAGAGAGAGAGAGATACAGAGCACAAGCACAGGCAGACAGAGTGGCAGGCTAGAGGCAGAGGGAGAAGCAGGCTCCCTGCTGAGCAAGGCAGGCTCCCTGCTGAGCAAGGAGCCCGATGTGGGACTAGATCCCAGGACGCTGGGATCATGACCTGAGCCGAAGGCAGCCGCTTAACCAACTGAGCCACCCAGGCGTCCCAATTTCCTCATTTTCTATTTGGATCTCTGAATATGTTTGGGAATTCAGGTCAATACCATCCCTTTCCTACATTTGGGACATAGCCAGTCCCAATGTAACTAAAGTTTTACAATCTTATTGGGAAAACTAATACTACTTTTGTTAGCTTTTCATGTCAGAATGTACATCCTCAGATGAGTGGCTTTGCCTTGGAGGATATTTTAGGATGTATCTTTTCTAGATGGTTCAGGAATCTAAAGGCAAAAAGCGTCCAAGCACAGGGGGAACCTTGGCCAAGAACTTGAGGTACCTTATTCACATAGCTTTACTCACATGACTAGCATCTAATTGCATAATCCTTGACTTTCCACGTGATGGCAATCTCATTACTGGGATGTTTTTTGGTCTTACTTTTAGCTCCTCAGATGTTCAAAATTTCCACAGGCCCAAACAAATTTTAGTTCTTCCGTGAGAAAGCTTGGATAAGCTCAATATCAAAAAGACATGAGAAAGGAAATCTTCCTCAGTTTGGAAGAGATGACTTAAGAAGAGTCTGCAAGAAGCATTTTGGCAGCTAACTGGAGATAATTGGACATGGAAGAGGGCTAGTACAGATTTGGGGAAAAAGAAAAGTTTAAAAGCAGATCCAAAGGGTTTAGTGTGGGGACACTTTAATTCAAGGGAGAGAGAAGATAGAGAGTTTTAAAACAACATTTTGAAAACTACCTTAGAACCATACAAAAGAAGAAGTGTATTTGGATATTGACAAAATAAAATTTGAATATGACATCTATTCCTGCCAGCTGGTTCATTAATATAAGAAACCCACATGAAACAGTAATCTTAATTCATGTAATGCCAAATTAAAAGAGTTCATTGACTCATTTGTGTGAAAATTACCAGGGCATCATCTTCATTTGTAACAGATTTTAACAACAAAAGTAGTTAAAATATTCTAGAATCACTAACATATAAAAACCTACATTGGTCACAAGTTGAAATGGGGTGACACAGAATACAGTCTAATCATATTGGTTTATAGAACAGCAGCCCTCATCTGTGATTTGGAATGAAAAAAAAAAAAAAGAAAAGTGAAAATTATTGTTTTTTCTTTTTTTTCCTAAATAATTTGGCAGAAAATCTGGTCTTCATTCATTTGGTAGCAAAAGTTGAACCTAAATTATCATAAAGCTGCTTTTTAAAATCTATTACATTTACTGTAAATATTCATGTATTTGGCTGTAGAATATTAATGTGTTTGATTATGTAGCATTATCCTTGGTCATATCAGGGATATTACATAATGAACAGTATATGTGCCATGTCGCCTTTTTAAAATACAAAAAAAAAAAATGGTTTTTGAATTCCAAAATATATCTGGCTACAGAAGTAGATAAAAGATTGCATAAATGTGACACTTCTTCCTGCATATATATATATACACACAATATTTGTCTTCACTTATTTTAACTTAATCATTACTAAGCCAAGAGTTTTTATTACATGCTATTTTAATGTATTTTCATTTTTAGTAAAGCACAGGTTCATGAGTAAGATCAAACAGTACTGTAGGACTTAGAAACAACAAGTAGCATTTCCCTATATTCCCCAGTCTGACATCTGCTCTTTAGAGGCAACCAATTTTGTTAACATTTTCCTCTTTTTAAAAAACATTTTTTGGGGACGCCTGGGTGGCTCAGTTGGTTAAGCGGCTGCCTTCGGCTCAGGTCATGATCCCAGCGTCCTGGGATCGAGTCCCACATCGGGCTCCTTGCTTGGCAGGGAGCCTGCTTCTCCCTCTGCCTCTGCCTGCCACTCTGTCTGCCTGTGCTTGCTCTCACTTCTCTCTCTATGACAAATAAATAAAATAAAATCTTTAAAAAAAAATAAATAAATAAAAAATAAACATTTTGGGGGCTATAATTCACATAGCATTCAATAATCCCATTGAAAACACACAATTCAATAGTTTACTATATTCATAGCTATGTGCAACCATCATCACCACTAATTCTAGAACATTTTTGTGACATCAGACAACAAATCCCATCACCCTCTTCATTACCGAACTTAATCTACTCTTTCTACAGCAGCTGTACTATTTTGCGTTCCTACCAAACAGTGCTCAAGGGTTTCAATTTCTCTGCATTCCACCAACACTTGTTTATTTTTTGTTCCTTTGTTTTATTGATAGTAGCTATGTTAATGGAAATGAAGTGAAATCTTACTGTAGTTTTGATTTTCATTTCCCTAATGATTGGTAATTTGGGGGCATCTTTTCATGTGTTTATTGGCCATTTGTATATCTTCCTTGGAAAATTGTCTATTCAGATCCCTGGTTTATATTATATAATTACATAATTACCTTTCCTGTGGTCTTCTTCTTCTTCTTTTTTTTTTTTTCCTAATGTGGATTCAAATTACTGTATGTGGTCATTTGCTTTCAGTCTAAAGAACTTTATTATTATTATGGCTCTGCTAGCAACAAATTCTTTCAGCTTTTTTTTTTATTTAACTGGGAAAGTCTCTATATCATTTTCATTTTTGAAAATAGTTTTGCTGGATTTAAGGTTAATGGTTGACAGTTTTTTATTTGAATACTTTGAATATATTACTCCACTGCTTCTGACCACCATTGTTTCTGATAAAAGTCAGTTTCAGATCCTATAAAGTTTCCCTTGTAACTGACTAGATATTTTTCTCTTGGTACTTTCAAGATTGTCACTTGTCTTCAGCTTTCAACCTTTTCCTATGATAAGTTTTGTACTAGTATCTTTTTCATGATCCTACTTCAAGTTTGTTGAGTTTCCCTGACGTGTAAGTTAATCTTTTTGAATAAACTTTGAGTTTTTAGCTTCTAATTTTTTTTTTTTTTTGCTTTTCCTTCTTTCCTTCTGGTTCTCCTATTACATGCATTTTGGTGCATTTCATTGTGTCCCATATTTCTCTAAGAATCTCTGTTCATTTTTCTTCATTCATCTGTTCTTGTATTCTATGAATTATATATCTGGTAATCTCTCTTCAAGTTTATTAATTCTTTGTTCTGCCAGTCTCAACTCTTAGTTTCAAATTCCTCTAGTGAATTTTTACATTCAATTATTGTCTATTCAACTTCAGCATTTCCATTTGGAGCTTTAAAATTTGTTTTTATCTCTTTATTGTATTGTCCATTTCTTTTTTTTTTTATTTTAATTTTTTATTTTTTATAAACATATATTTTTATCCCCACGGGTACAGGTCTGTGAATCGCCAGGTTTACACACTTCACAGCACTCATCAAAGCACATACCCTCCCCAATGTCCACAACCCCACCCCCCTTCTCCCAACCCCCCTCCCCCCATTTCAATCAGTATTGTCATTATACCTTCTCTGGCTTTGTTAATCATGGTTGAATTCAGTTCTTGGAATATATTTACAATGGATACTTTGAAGTTTTCCTGTTATAGGTGACTTCTGGGTTCTCTCAGAGGCCTAACGTGTTTTGTTGCCTGCTTTGTCCCTGGTGTATGGGTCATACTTTCCAGGGCTTGTTCTTTGTTTTTGGTTTGATTTGTTTCATTTTGCTTTGCATGTTTCATAATTTTTTGTTGGAAACTAGACCCTTTAGATAAGATCTTGAAGCAAATCTGGGTACTATCTTTCTCAGGGCCTGTTATTTTTATTTGAGGGTACATTCCAGACTATTACTCTCTACATCTGCAGACACCTGCAGCATTTAGTTTCTGATGTTGCTCCTCAGTGCAGCACAGCCTTGAGTAAACACACAGTCACTGCAGGGAGACCTTCATTTTGGTGGAGTTCCCTTTGACTGTTTCCTTGACCATAGAGCTGTTAAGTAAGTCTCACTAATTACCACCTGATCAATTTATTGTTCTCACCCATGCATTGGGGCATACATTACTTTGCAGAATAATCAATCAAATTGGAGTTCTGAAGCAAAAATGCCTAGGTTGGTGTTTTGAGATTTGTTATACCTCCAGGAGAACTTCTTCGGCTGCCTGCCTCCATAGCTCTCACAGCTGAACAAATTAGCCTGCAGTTTAGCTTATATACACAGTGATTCCACCAGTTTTCTCTCACCAAAATCTCCATTGTTTTTGAGAGCACCTATAGGCTTAAACTTTTCTACACACTGTTACAAATAAGTCAGTTACCCTGGGAAGAAATTAAGAGTTTTATGCTTTATGGCTTACTTCTCCCTCAGGGGAAATCCCCAAGCCAAGGCTCTGGAGTTGAGGATGGCAACAATGAATGCTCCCCACAACAATGAGTGCTTCCCACAACAATGAGTGCTCCCACAGCAATGAATGCTCCCCACAACGAGTGCTCCCCACAGCAATGAGCTCTTTCCTGATGTAGGACTCAATCTGAGTCGAAGGCAGAGGCTTACCTGACTGAGCCACCGAAGCACCCTCTGAATAATATTTCTATCTTAGGAACTGAGCCCTCAGTACAAGTGGTGAAGGGGATAAGGTGTAGCAGCTTCATGTCTTCTCAGCTTGCCTTTCCAGTATAAAATGATTACCTTCTGTGATGGGACAACAGTGATACGGTCCCAGTATTCTCAACAATGTCGTGCCCTAGTTAGAACCTCCACCCTACCAAAGATGGCTGGGTAAAATAAAGAAGCCTCACGTCTTGGTCATACTCACACACAACTTTCAGCGGCAAATAACTGGGGACAGGATAAGAAATGTTGATATCCCGTTTTTCCTAAGAAGATAGCCTTTCAACTGGGAATGAGGGGAAGGGAACCCTGTGCTCTTAGATGCAACGGTCTGGAATTTTCATCTTGTTGAATTGGGAGAAGGAAAGGAAGGAATGGGGCCTGGTCCAAAATAGACTCCCCTGCTCGTACTGAGCTCTCTTTGTTAAGCTATGTGAGTTTTATGACCTGACCATTTACAAAAAGTTTAAGTGGTTGTCCCTTTATACTTTGTACCAGTTTCAGAGGAGTGGGTCCATGGAGTTCCTCTTACTGTCATGCCAAAAGTAGAATTTTCCACATTCTTTGCTTTTTTTTTGAAGTTTCTGACATATAACTTCAAATTTCTAGATAATTAATTTACCAGAGTATCCCTTGACATATTAGTCTCAAATCTTATTTTTTTAATTCCTGTTATGAATTACAAGGATTTGGTAAAATTAAAGAAAAAAATTTTTCCCTATTTACCCCCTTCATTCTTCTCAATATTGTTACATCACAATATTTGGTCAGAGGCTTTGGATTCTGGTTTTGGTGAAGTTGATTGATTTAAATTAACTGTCTTGTAGAAAATGACTATAAAAACAAATATTGACATGAAAAAATAGACAAATGAAGTGGAATAGAAAGCTCAAAGAAATCACACATGTGTGTTTATCTTATGTATAACTGTATTATTCAGGGCTCTCCAGAGAAACAGAACAAATAGGATATGTATATATAGAGAAAGATTTATTATAAGGAATTGATTCATGCAACTATGAACCCTGACAAGCCCAAATCCTCAATGTGAGCCTACAGATTCAAGATCCTGGAAAGGCAATGATGTAGACGAAGTCTAAAGGCAGTGTACTGGAGAACTCCTTTTTGTTCAGGAGGCTGCTCTTTTTGTTTTATTCAGTCTTTCAACTGATTCAATGAGGCCCACCCACCTTATGGAGGACAATCTGCTCCCTCCGAGTTTACTGATTTCAATGTTAAAGTCATCCAAAATCACCCTCCAATTTGATTCATAAAATCAACATCACAATGGCAAAGAAGACACCACAGTATAATCCCCACTACACTGGTCTTTTCAAAAGAATGGTCTTTTCAAAATATGATGCTATGTTAATTGCATATTTAAATGACATGACACACACACACACAGATCAGTTGCAGATCAAAATGTGCAGAAAAAAATTCATAAAGATTTTAGAAGGACATTTTGTATCCTTGGAATTGGCAGATTTTTTAAAATATACAAAATATTTAATCATAAAAGGAAAATTGAGAAAATGGACCAAATTAAAATCAAGGACTTCTATTTACTAGAAAAACACAAAACTAAACACTAGAATAGAAAGGCAACCCACAACACAGGGGATGATATTCAAATAAAAACGTCGAGTGAAGGCTTGGTATGGCCATAAAGTGTTTTATACAAATTGAAAAAGGTAGAGTGAAATAACTTGAAAGGTCATTTCACAAAACAGAATGGCCAAATGGCACATAAGTATATGAAATGATGCTTAACATCACTACTCATAAAAGAAATGTAAATTAAGAGCACACAGGATAATACTTACTGGAATGGTTAGAGTTTAGAAGCCCGACAAAACCAAGGGGACAAAAATATGTAGAAAACATAACTTCCATATATTGCTTATTGGGGTATAAGCTGGGGAAAAACCATTTGGGAGTATTTGATAAACTAAATATATGCTCTTTATAAGGTCCAGAAATAATATTCATGGATCTATACCCAAGAGAAAAGAGAGCTTATAACCAACAAAGATATTGTGGAACAGTGTTTAACTAATTTAACTCACCATAGAAAAAACTGGAAATCACAAATTCATGTCAGTACTATAATGAAAAATTGTGGATGAAGAATGATAATAAATTACACATTGACATAACATGTAGAAATCTCACACCCGTAGTGAACAACTAGACATGGGAAAGAACATAGTATTTGAGTTCATTTCCATGAAGTTCAATAACAAGCAAAACTAATCTGTGGTGCTAGAATTGAGGATACTGGTTACTTCTGTAGAGAGCAATATTGACTTAAAAGAGACATGAGGAAATCTCTATGAATACACTATATCTTGATCTGAATCAATACACATATATAATACATATATTCATATACATGAATATTTGTATACATGATATATGTATATTACATACACATTTCTATTTGTACATACATGCACATACAAGTAATCATCAATTTGTATGCTTAAGATCTGTGCATTTTACTGTGCGTTTTATGCCTCAGAAAAAAATTTTGATACTAGTAATATGTTACCTATTTTAATAGACTCAATAGGAAGGAAAAATTTTTAAAGAAGAGAAAAATACTCACTGAAAGCAAAGTACTTATTGAAATGCAAAGAAGCAACAAAAGCATTCTTCATAATTGCCAAGTCTTGAAATCTGCAGGTATTTAGTGATGAAAATGATGTTGTGTTTATGAAACTTGATCACAGAAATCACTACCCAGCCAACTGCTTCCCAGGCAGCCACATTGTCGTGACATGTCTTTTCCCTTAAATGTCAAGATCTTTTGTCATTTCTTAAATGTTACAAGATCTTTTGTGGAACATTATAGATGACCCAAGTTTCTTTCCTTTTCCTGGGGGCAGAAGCCAAGCCAAAATTACACTTGTGCAGGTGTGGAAAGGAAAAAGATGTTAACTGGTAACGCTGAGTTGTGGCAGACCGAGGCAATAGGACTGAAATGTTTCCTCTATGTCACATGACGGGCTGCATGGGGCACCTGGAGAACTTTTATTGGACTTCCCTACTTTAAGCATTAGATCCATCTAATACAATCCGAAGCATGTGAAAGACTCATTTTTTAATAGTATCTTCAAAAATATTGTGACAGGGGACGCCTGGGTGGCTCAGTTGGTTAAGCGGCTGCCTTCGGCTCAGGTCATGATCCCAGCGTCCTGGGATCGAGTCCCACATCGGGCTCCTTGCTCAGCAGGGAGCCTGCTTCTCCCTCTGCCTCTGCCTGCCATTCTGTCTGCCTGTGCTCGCTCTCCCCCCCCCCTCTCTCTGATAAATAAAATCTTAAAAAAAAAAAATATTGTGACAGATAGATAAAATGTCTTCTTTCCTAATTTTAGCTTGATTCTCTAGACTTCCTCTAGTTGACAGCAGGTATGATTGATAGTGTGGAGGCTTCTCAGGATTGTGGACAAATTGAGATATTTCACATTGGGCTACCCCATTCAATTATCAGATCTTTAGTTTAATCTTGTCCTGGGGAATAGACACACACATTTTTATCACCCTCATATCATTTTCTGGTCCTTTACTTTGGTTGGCTTTTCCCTGTAAACTTTAAACTGCTTCAATTTAGTCCCCTTTAGGCTTTCATAAAGAATCTGTCCTTTTTGAAATGTTAACTTCAGAATCTGATAGCTATTTCCCACGGTAGATTTTTCTACCCAGGGAATGTTACCAGAATGGAGGTAGACCCTTGTTCTTATACTAATTATAGTTCTTATGATGTTGTAAGTAACTGAAAGTTTAATGCAAAATATATCGATTTCCATTAACATTTCCTTGTCTAGGACTATGGGAAAGTGGACTCTCACAGGACAAATGAATGAAGGTATCCTGGGAATGGGATAAAGGACCATGACTGCTACTAATATGCAGCGTTTTGTGGAGTTGTATGAAACATGAGCCAGGTAGACGATTGCACGTTTAATCACCACTAGTAGTCTTGGTGAGCTCTACTCAATTGTCAGAAGCTAAACCAGTAATCTTATAAAACATCACAAAAACAAACAATTCCCCCCACTACTGTTCTGTTCTTAAGCTTCTCATTTTCTCTCTGAGTTATATTGGTCATCATTGTGAGTTGCTGTTACTCTAAAGCTATTTAAATTTCTCATCCTGGTGACTGTCCATTCTTGCTGTTCTTCAACTTGTGCTTTTGTCCTTCTGTAATCTCATCTGTCCTCAAAGTTTTATCTTGTGTCTGTATTCTAATTAACTCACATATATATATTCATTTCTCCTACATTTTTAATAGGAATACCCTGATTTCTTCTAGATATTTGGGATTTTTCACTGAAACCAAAGAAGTATATAATTGTGGGGTGCCTGGGTGGCTCAGTGGGCTAAGCTCTGCCTTTGGCTCGGGTCTTGATCTCAGGGTCCTGGGATCAAAACCCGCCTCAGGCTCCCTGCTCAGGAGGGAGCCTGTTCCCCCCCTCCCCCGCTTTCTGCCTACTTGTGATATCTCTCTCTGTCAAATCAATAAATAAAATCTTTTTTTTAAAAAGTATATAGTTGTATTTTATGTATATCTGTGATAGGCACATGCCTTATTTATATACTTATAGTAATTCTCTGAACTGTTATTGTCCCCCCCTTTTTTTTAAGAAGAGAAAACAGAAACAGAAAAAGGAACTAAATTGCCTCAGTTCTGAAGCTAGTGAGTGGCATATCTGGTTTATGTAACTTCACAAACAATTAAATCTGTACCATATTATTATGTGGGCTTCCTAAAAAATGTCCAAAAGAACACATCATTGTCCACTCAAAGTCTGTTCCTGATTTTGTACACATTACCTCATTAACAGAGTTGCCATCCTCTAAAATACCAAATTAAAATGACAACAACAACAACAAAACCCTGAAAGTCATTACAGACTGCTTTTTCTCCTTCATTTCTTATATTTACTCAAACAACATGTCTTACTGTAATGGCTAGTCATGTATAGTATTTTAAATGTGCCTCATCTCTCTATTTCCATTTCCCTAAGCCAGCCCCTCATCATTTTTAAAATAGCTTTTGTAATGAATGACCTTGAAACCATTCTTGACTTCCTCAAATCTTTCTCCAAGCAGAAACCAGAATGATTTATATGAAGGGCAAATCAGACCATGAACTTTCCTTTAAAAATATTTTAGCTGACCTTCCATTACCTTGTAAGGTGAAAACCACATTCTAGAACATGGCAGCTCTCATACACCATGACACAGCTTTCTCCTACTTTTCTTTACCTCCATTTCAGCTCCATATTTGTTCATAGAATATTTAGTTCTATACTACTACTCACTGCATAAACAATTACAAAAATTTCTTTATATTTTACTCCTTTTATTCAATAAATATTTATTGTGCATCTGCTAAATGCTAGGCATATCTCAGTACTTGAAATATATCATCAATTATTACTAAAGTTCTTGTGTTCATGGACCTTATAGTGTAGAAGTGAGACATAGACAATAAACCTCTAAGAGGTATCTTACTGTTTTACAGTCCTAGGACAAAGCATGTCCTGTGTGATTAATAATGTTCCTTGGGAACCATGCTTAGAAGTCTTAGATTTTGGATATTTGTTTGTGTGTTTGTTTGTTTGTTTGTTTTGAGATTTATTTATTTCTTTGAAAGGGGGTGGAAGGGGCAGAGGGAAAGGGAGAGTCTGAAGCAGACTCTGCACTGAGCATGGAGTCCAATGCAGGGCTCAATCTCACAAACCTGAGATCACTACCTGAGGCAAAATCAAGTCAGAAACTCAACCGACTGACCACCCAGGCATTCCATTCTGTGTTTTCTTTTTGGGGAACTCTTTTCAATAACGTGGCACTGCAGAGTTGCTGCATGGAGTATAAAACAGAGAGGAGTCAAGCACTGCTACAGGATTTTGGTCTGAGAATTGGAAGATAGACTTGCCATAAACCAAGCAGAGAAAGGTTCAGGAAAGATTTAATGGTAAGGGGTCAGTTCAGGAGTTCCATTTTGGACATGTTGAATTTGGGACATTTATTAGACATCAAAGTAGATATACTGAGTATATCTACAGTAAAATAAACATATCTGAAGTTTGTGAAAAGGGCCTGGACTAGAAATATAAATCTGGAATTTACCAGAATACAAAGGGTTTTTAAAACTATGTTGCTTATTTTCTTTTATGGAACTTTTTCTTTTTTCTTTTTCTTTTTTTTTTTTTCATTTTCATCTGGCAACCCTTATTTTGCATAAAGATCCAGGTCAGGAAAAAACGTCCCTGGAAATTTTTCCTAAGATTTCCCAGGTTGGGTTAAATGTCTTTTTTTTTTTTTAATGTTTCTATGTAATAACTTGTATATAAATATTGAGTTTAACACTAGGAGAAAAATTTTTATCTATTTATCCATCTCCCTAACTAGATGAAAAGCTTTATTTCAGGGAAGAACTGTGTATTGTTCATCTTCATATTTCCAGTCCTTAAAACAGAGCTCAGAACTAAAAACTATGCCTGATAACAGTTCTGTACATCAGGCCTCAGTGCTTCCTTGTGGACTTCAGAATTATGAAGATTATGAGCAGGGAGATAATCTCTTGGAAAAGTAGAAACTCTAAGGCTGTCATCACCAAAGCTTAGTTGAAGTTTGTGAACTCATTTGTTCAAGGTCTACTCAGAAGAGAAGGAACCATGGATACCTAGGCTCTGGGAACTGAGATCTTGGGATTTGATCACTAGCTCAAATCAAGTTAGTATTTGGTTTCTCTAGTTAGGAAGCCACATGAGGTTGGTGTATCCTCTAATCTAACCTTAGCTAGATCCTTCTGGTGGGCATGTCAGGTCTATCTGGTAGGGATGTCCTTAAAATCCAGCTAGCCTCCTGAAGCATGGATAAAGGAATCAGCTCTATTCAGAAAAAGGAGTTTCTTGACATAGAATTGTATTTGAAGGGGTTTCTCACAGTAACTCTAGGAACATGGAGCAGTCTCAAACTCGACCCAGGTACCTAGAATCTTGGGCTATCTAGTGGGGAAAAGTCTTTTGAAACCTCCTTCTATTATATGCTCCTCTTTCTCTTCTCAACTGTCATATTTGTACATTGTGATGTTTATTCCACAGAGGAATACATGTAAGAAAATTACCATTTTTGGCTGGTTCTAGGCTTGGGTAACACCTGTCCCTTATATGAAAATCAAAGTCCATCGAAAGCCAGCTAACTTGCAAAGAGCTTTTAATTTATTTGACACATTTTTGAAAACAATAGAGAAGGAGTTAAGAAATGTTAAATAATTAAAACATTAGGGGGAAAAAAAAGTACAATGAACCCTCACGTGCCTGTGACCCCGTTTCAGCAATTGGCAGATTTATGACATCCACAATGAGTTGTGCATTTCCTCTCCCTCCACTAAACAATTTTGAAGTCAATCCTTGATCATATCATTTCATCCTTAAATAGTTCAGCATGTAGTACCTATCAATAATAGGATTATTTTTTTTTCAAATCTAAACACAAAAGTCATCTTTAAACACTAAGACATAAAATGATTTATAATAGTGTTAATACAACCAATTACCAAAATGAAATCAGAATTTCCTCAGTTACTTCATAATTGTACTTTAAAATTTCATTTGTTTGAACAATATTGCTTGGAGAATATCCAAACTAGGTCCATTTTATTTAGAGTTTTATTGATATGTCTTAAAACTCTTCCTTTATCATATAATTTTTCTTCTTCTCCTTCTATTTACTTAAGAAACCTGGTTGTCCCATACTCTGGATTTTGCTGCCTGCATCTGTAGGGTCTTGTTTAAATATGTTTCTCTCTCATCTTGTATTTCTTTTAAAATGGGAGTTAAATCTAGAGGCTAGATTTGCTCAGGCTTGACTTTTTGAGAGCTTGTTTGGAGGTTCTAGCAGGGGAGCGCAGCTACTCGTATACCCTTGACCGAAGAACGGTCCTCTCCTCTATCGGGGAAGGTCGTCCTCTTCGACCTAGCGCGCAGCTTCGGGAGGGACGCACATGGAGCGGTGAGGGAGGAAGGGGACACCTGCCTAGCCAGCCAGATCAGCCGAATCAACCCTGGCGATCAATGGGGTGACAGATGTCGCAGCCAGATCGCCCTCACATCCAGGCTTGACTTTTTGGCTAGAAAATAAATCATAGTTTTCTCTGTGTACTTTAATCAAGCAAAATAAAATGTGACTTTTTTTGTTTGTGTGTGTGTGATAACTACTATCTTACAGTGGTAGCTATTACCTGGATCCATTCCATTAGGGATGTACAGAACGTTAATATTTTAATTATACCACTCTTTATTTATTAGCTAAAATGATTCTATGAAAAAAAAACACAAAAATTTGTTTATTCTAAGCTATTGTTAGTATGGGAAAAGCAAAATAGGTGAATTATTATTTCTATTTATTTAACAATTTGAAAATTATGTATTTATTGCTTAGCAATTTTTGAAGGTATTTCTTTTTCTTCTTGAAGATTATTGGGGACACCTGTACATTAATATCTTTTTTTAAGATTTTATTTTTTTATCTGAAAGAGAGATAGAGATCACAAGTAGGCAGAGAGGCAGGCAGAGGGTGAGGGCGAAGGAGACTCCCTGTTGAGCAAGGAGCCATAGGCAGGGTTCTATCCAAGGACTCTAGGATCATGACCTGAGCTGAAGGCAGAGGCTTAGCCCATTGAACCACCCAGGTGCCCCTATATTAATATCTTTAATTGTTTTGATTTATTGTAATTATTATTCACATTAATGCTCAAACTGTCCTATTTTGTTAATAGCAACCTTTTCAACCTTTTCAATTTGGTCCAATTTGATTCATTTGACATTACTTTAGATTTTTAATTGTTTGTTTGTTTTTGCTTTCTGGCTGGCTTGACAGTATAGTCTAGGTTCATCCATGCTACCTTCTGCAGATCAGGAATCATTCACATTTCCAAGTTATCTTAATTCTCTTTATGGAAAATGATGTTTACAGGCTGTACTCTGGGCTGTATGATTAAATGTTCCTATTGAGTCAGTCATTCTTCTCTGTTGTTTACATTTACAGATCTGGAAAATAAATGGGCTTATTTTTAAGAGGAAAGGTCAGTATGTTGGAAGTATAAAGTTTTGCTTAACTTTTTAAATTTTCCATTTGTATCTTTTTTCTCTAGCACTGAAAATCTTGGATCTTAATTATGTTACAGTCGCTGTAAATGTATACTATTGTATGTGTATGTCTATATAAGTGTGTATAATATATACAATTAATAAAATATGATTACCATGAGGAGATAACTGAGACTTGTTTTATCCTTCCTCTTTAAACAGTTTTTAAAAACAGATAATATATTTGAAACTATTTTTAAAAATCAGGTAAGATATGTAACTCTCAGATGGTGCAGGGCAGTAATCCTGGGGAGAAGGAAAACACAAAAACTAAGTGAGTCAAATGACTTTCCTAGTTTACCACATGGATGGCAGGGCAGAGAGAATGAACCCAAAGAGCCTGGCAGTGTTGTGGAGAAGAGGAAGTAGCATGCAGAATTTGATGAACAAAGATGACTAGAAAAGCAGGATGCCAAAGAGAAGAATAATGCCAAAGAACAGAAGAAGTGTCTTCTCAGATACAGTATCGATCCATATATGTGTTTAAGGAATCTATCAAAGCCAAAGAAAAAAATAACAATGAGCAAAAGGTTCTCATTTGCCAGAGTACATGAATAGAGTACATGAATAGTCTTCAAGTGATATTGTTTTAGGAAAGGGGATATTTATTCTACAATAAAGGTGGTTTTGATTTGATAAGATAGCTTAAAAGCAAGAATTAGAAGCATTATATGTTTTTTTCCAAATAATTTATTACCTTTTAAGAATAAGCCAAAAAGAAATGAAAAAGAAAAAAAATAATAGTAACAATAATAGTAAGTAATTAAGATCTAATAGGTGAAAGATCTAACAATTGAAAGTTCATAGTGTCAAGAATCCAATAAAAAAGGACCAGGGATCAGGAGATTATGATCCAGAACAAAGAGGTAAAAAAAAAAAAAAATCAATCAATTTGTCCCAGGAATAGCCCAAAGTAATCAAATTACTAGAAAAGGAAATTTATACAGCTATTATAAATATACTTCGTGTTTTATAAAGTAGAGGAAAGTAGGATCATGATAAAAGAATTTGAATATATTAAAAAACACTGAGGTGGAATGTCTAAAGATAAAAACACTCTATCTAGAATTAACAGCAGAATAGACAATGCATAAGAAAAGATTAGTAAACTAAGTACAATAGAAATGATCCAAAATAAAACAAGGAAAATACTGAAAACAAAACAAAACACAACAAAATAGAGCATCAGTGAATTCTGAAACTCTCTCAAGTGGACTAACATATGTAAAATGGGAGTCTTAGGAGGTAATAGAGTTGGGAGGACAACATTTGAAGGTATATGCACTCCCCATGTCCACTTTGATTAAATTGGGAATAATTTTATTGTGTGGTATTTACTGCCAACTATATACCATATTTGGTTTGATTTTGATTTTAAAAAACTTTAGTTTAAATTTGATATAATTTTATTGATATAATTCTATTTGATATAATTCTATTTTTAAATTTTGTATAAAATTTTCATAATTCCAATGTTAAATCTTTGAAGGAAGGTGTATTCTGAAAAATCTATCTTCAATCCCTTTTCTTCCAACTAGTTTCCTCAATTCCTAACAATAACTTTTCATAATTTATGGTTTCAATTGTTATAAGTAAATACAGGTGAAGGGTTGTGTATGTATGTGTGTGTGTGTGTGAAATGTGTGTGTGTATCTTTGGAGAGGCATATAGATTTATTTGTATTGATTCTTTATAAGAATTGTTTATAACAATTTATCCTGGAGAACATTCTATTTTAATTTGTTGACAGAGTCTTTATTCCTTTTTATAGCTGCCTGACTGCATAGTATCCTGTTGTTAATCTTTTAACTAGTTGTCTGTGAACAGGAATGATTCTGTCTCTAGTTATTATAGAACAGGTGATTTCTGTCTCTAGTTATTATAACAGTGCTGCTACAATGAATAGCTTGTACATACATCTTTTTTTAATTTTTCTGATTGCTCTTATTACTCATTTTATTCTCTGTTAAAATGGCTAGACTATTGGTATTAAGGAAGGCATGTATTGCATGAAGCATTGGGTGTTATATGTAAACAATGAATCTTAGAACACGACATCAAAAACTAATGATGTACTGTATGGTAACTAACATAACATAATAAAAAATAATAAAAAAATGAACAAATAAAATGGAAATGTGTCAGTTAAATCATGTAGCTATATAGGGGATCTACTATATATCCCTGTGTGATACGTTTATTATAACTGATGGATTTTATCTTATAAATGAAGATTGTATGAGCATTTATTCTTATACACTTGTCAAAATATTTATGTTATTGATCTTGGATACTTGCTGATTCATTCGTAATCACTTTTGGTAATCAATGATTTATCTGTTGGGAAAAACTAAAGGACTCAATGAATATGTTGATCCTATATTTTCTCTTTGGTGAGCTACTATTACTCCCCACATGAGAAAGATTACTAAGAGGAGAAGCTGGAAATAAAAAGGATTTCTCTGTACTATAAATCAAATAATAGGTTAAAGTGCTTTGTAATACCCAAAAGACTTCCACATCAATTATTAATTTATTTGATTTATATAAAAATGTTTTTATTTTAATTTCACTATAGTTAACATAACAGTGATTTCATTTCATTACATCCCACTTTGTGTAATTAATGTTGGAAAAAATTTGACAGAAATAAAAATTAAAATTCATGGTAATATTTCTTACTTAATTCTGTGTCTGTGATGATAACAGCAACACAAATGGAAAAAAGCCTAAGTGTCTTTCAAGACAGTTTATTATTATATACCAACATGATGTAATAAGCACAGGTAATGATAATTACCTGTTTTTTTACATGGACCTCCCCTCCCCACCCCAACCCACCCCACCCCAACCCAGAGAGAGCCTAGAACAGTGTTCTAGTGGTTGATACAAATATTCCAGACTTTTCCTCATCTTTTTAGGAGTAATGATAATGAGCAGAGAGGGGAAACTGTGAAATAAAATGACATGTGCTACTGCCTACACTGATTTTTCCAGAATGAGAAGGAAACACGAGTCAGAAGGACCCAAGGATACTCTGGAGATGGCCAGTGCTCAAGTGAATCTTTTTATATATTCCCAAAATTTTGCCCTTCTTGGTATTATATCTTGTGTGAGGCAACTCTCCTCTCCCAGTCCTTTTCTATTAAACTCCCGCTCTATTACTTACTTCATTTGAACATGTTTCTTTATCATCACCATAAAAATACCATAACTAGAAGATGACGTTCTTTTTACTAAGACAATTCAGGACGGAGTGGGCCTGGTTTTGTCTTGATTCAGATTTTCTAATATGTTGAGTCTGAGTGTTCTTGGCTTCCTTCACTTTTGAAGTTAAAAGCATGACAACCATTTCACACTTCTGTGTGTATTCTGGTCTTGTTCTTTTTCTCTCCCTCTGAGTTAGACTGATCTGGAATAGTTTGTTCTGAATTCACTGTGTTAATTCCATTTATATGTACTATCTAAACTTAATCCACGTTCTTCCTTCTAAGCAACTGAGTCCCTTGTTTAAATTCTTCTTCCAATAATAAAGTCTACTGAAAAATTAAAATAATGAGAAAACTTTACATTTTGAAAATAATATATGAATTAAAATAGAAATTAACCAAATGTATGGAACCCATACTTTCAATTCCATAACTATTTATCCTTATGAACGAAGGCTAGAAGATCTGTAAAGTTAAAATTGTTTTTGTATGTGGAATATGGGATTTTGTGTGAGCTTTATAATATATACATACATCAATATTATTAATAATTATTGTTTCAATTTTTAGAAACTCTTAAACATGCAAATAAAATAAAAATGAAAGGCACAGATAATGATAATTACCTGTTTTTTTGCACTTCCAATGAAATGGGAGTGTGACATAAATTTTTTTTTAAAAATATAACTATTTGATGGATTTTTTTTTTTTTTAAGATAAGATTTTATTTATTTATTTGACAGACAGAGATCACAAGTAGGCAGAGAGAGAGAGGAGGAAGCAGGCTCTCTGCTGAGCAGAGATCCCGATGCGGGACTCGATCCCAGGACCCTAAGATCATGACCTGAGCCGAAGGCAGCGGCTTAACCCACTGAGCCACCCAGGCACCCCTATTTGATGGATTTTTAAAAAGCACAGAATTTTTGAAATTAGTAAATAGTATTTGAATAAAGTATATGCCTTAAAAGGCAATTTTTTAAAAAGCAGTTATATCATTCTAGAGTCTGGCAATCTATAAACCTGAGTTTTAAAACAGGACCACAATTAAAAGAGATAAGAAGAATTTTTAAATTGAAGGGAACCACAGGAAGAATTTGAATTTCACATTTTCTTTTTCTCTCTTCATGGCTCTTCCTTGGATCCCCACATAGAAACTCCCTACGCGTCTGAGAATTTCTCCTTAAAAAATTATTTTTTTAATAATTGATTCCTTAAATCAATAATTCTGAGTGCTGATAAAGGAACATATGCCTACTTTTTCACCACCAAATCCTTCTTCTTTCCCCTTGCATGGAGAGCAAGGACTTTTCTGTAAGTTGGGAATAGTGCTAGCCCAACATGTATTAAAATGTTCTTTCCTTTTAAAGACATTTATTAAAATTTCCTTCCTGTTTTGTGCTATATATTAAGCCTATCCTTCCTACTGTGTATTTTCTTGTCTTTCAGCAAATTTTGTAATATTTTAAAAGTGAAAAGGCATATTGGGAAATGAGGAAAATAGGCCTTTAGTATGAAAATTTATGTTGTTGAACTGGGCTGTAGCTATAGGTAGAGGCTTAAAATTCTTCTAGTGTTCTTACTTTTTTCTGCCATCTTGCCTTTAGGGCTTCCTTCCCCTGGTCACTACTGTTTAGGGAGGGCCTGAACCTTGCAGCTCTTACAGTCTTAGTTATAGTGCACAGTTGTTATCCTGGCACTTTCTTCGTGTAGTGGTGGATGGAAGAGGTATTCTGTGATCATGCAGTTAAGTCTGTAAGATGGCCTGTATTTTGGAGCTGGTGTCTTCACAAGTCTCTCAGACTCTCTGTCTTTGGTATAACATTTTTCTCCCTGTTTCCTACACTTGTTTCAGCCTTCTCAATCAATTTCTTCAAGGGTTTGTCCCCTGTTGACAACTTCTCCCCTCTAAGGTGAGAAAGGAAGACTGGAGTAGCCTGAAGAAAGGAATTATAAATTCTCCTTGCTGGATAAGGTTCCTGAATAGCACTCTGGCAAAGAGGTCCTTTGTTGAGGAGAGAACTATAGGACTGGTTTACAAAGGTTCGAAGAAAAGTTCATTCTGTTTTAATTTGTCCAGCTGTTTTTTGTTGTTGTTGTTTTGTTTTTTGTTTTTTAAGATTTTATTTTATTGTCAGAGAGGGTACAAACAGCAGGAGCAGCAGGCAGAGGGAGAAGCAGGGTTCCTGCTGAGCTAGGAGCCCGATGTGGAACTTGATCTCAGGAACCTGGGATCATGACCTGAGCCAAAAGGCAGATGCTTAACTGACTGAGCAAACCAGGCATCCCAAGTCCAGCTGTTGTTCTTTATTGTAGGGCTGGGAATGATGATTTTCAAGATCTTCATATGTAAGATATTTAAGCCCCCACATGCTATTTTTAGTTAAGATTATTAATATTAATTTACCTAAATTTAACAGTATAAAAATAGTAGAATTAAGAAATCCATTACTTTTATTAAGGTAGGAAAAATATTGTGAAATACATTTTTTAAAATTTTTTATTTATTTGACAGACAGAGATCACAAGTAGGCAGAGAGGCAGGCAGAGAGAGGGGGAAGCAGGCTCCCCAACGAGCAGAGAGCCCAATGCGAGGCTCAATCCCAGGACCCTGAGACCATGACCCGAGCAGAAGGCAGAGGGTTAACCCACTGAGCCACCCAGGTGCCCCTGAAATACCTTTTAATGTAAGGGTTATTTTATACCACATAGAACAGCTTCATATCATATTATTGACTACTTATTTGAGGAACTTAGGAAATGATACATTTGTATTTCATCTCACTTGTCAACTGCATCCCAGTATTTTTTTTTTTATTTCTTTTAACATGCTTTTCATTTTGGCAGTGGTCTTAATATTTTTTCTCTATTTCTTTCCTAATTTCTGCCATTGTGCTATTCATCTCCTATAACTTATAACTTCTTCTTCAAACCAGTTTCTGGAAATGTCATATTGTTGCCAATTTCTTTGATTCTATGATAAAATAATTACCTATATTCTTCCATGGTGCTCTTAGACAATTCCTCTTGTGATGTATATACTTCATGTACTTTTATTCATCTATCCCATCTTCTTTTTTGGGGAAAAATCCAACAACTATGCCTAGCTCCTCTCTTGATTTATTTCATATTATCTTTCATCCTTGAATAGTGCTACGTATATGTTTGAGATAAACAGAAGTGGGGAAGAAAGAGAAGTAAAGATCTAGTAATTTACACTATTGACTTCGCCTCAATGCATCTTACCTAATCTATCATTTCTTCATCCAGGAAGAAAGTATCTTCCAAAGCTTATAGCATTCAGGGTGTCAGCACAGCTCACGGCAAAGTGCTTTTGTTCCAAGTTTCTCTTCATCATGTTCACTACCTGCCTGGCCTTCTTCTATGACATTTATTCCCAGTAACATCCTCTGGCTGAGGGATTAGATTATAGAAAAAATAAATGGCTTGACAGCACAGTGTAATTTTTCAACTTCTATCCCATCGCTGTTCTGAATTGTCACAGAGAATCACTACAGGGAAAACTCCCACTTTCGCCCCAGCCCACCCAACGTTTGTTCTTTATTTTAATTCAAAGAATCAATAGAGATGTTTTTTCCTAAACGCCAATCTTAATATTAGAGAAAACTGCTTCCAGCTGGGGTGAGATAAGGTTGTGGATCACCTTGCAGCTTCCTTTGGGCAACATTCCCAGCATCTGGCAAAATATCATTCATAGATTCTGATTGGAGTTATGTCATTTTTTCCTTGATGCTATTTTGAAATGTCATTTTCTAATCTCAGAAATAATTTTAATTTACCACTGAAATAGTACTGCCAGGGAAATTATCAAAAGCGTAATGACTACCTCTCCTTTCTTTCCTTCATTATGCTTATGAGTTTTCTGAATAGCTATCAGTATATTTTTGGCTCTGAATTGGACTATGAAATATTTTGGGCAAATTTTGAGATTAATTTAATGTGTTTGTGTCAGATTGGAAATTAGAAGTAAGAACCTTTTGATGGTTGACTTTCATCTCTAGAACTTGTTCTGTGTAGACCTTTATGAAATTCTAGGATATTAGATCTCAACATAGGAGCAAATTTGTTACCTGAGCAACTTGAAAGGCCTGCAACTTGAATATAAATGAGCTCTCAGAGTGTCGGGATTTTTCTTTCCTTCTACAATATTATCTTGAGAGCTATTGGAATTCCTTTTGTATTACTATTTCTATTTTTATATATCCTCTCAGAAGAGTACATTTTAGCATCAACTCCAGAATAGAATAAAGAAAAAAAGTTTCTTTCTGAGATAAATAAATGTACAGGAGCTAATATCTAAGAAAGATAATTTTTTATTGGTAACTTCCTTTATCTTAGTATAAATTTTAAACAATTAAAAAAGAAGCAAACAACTTTTTTGTTGTTGTTCCAGAGTATAAATATAAAAATAGGATTACTGTTACAAGTGCAAGTAACATCATTCCCTGTAAGTTCTTCCTTTAGAGGCACAAGTTTATTCCAATTCTTTTGAGATCTAGTGTATATTGCATTTAGGTTGTCTAAACACTCCCTGAGTACACTTGTGCAAATGTAATGAATATTAATAATTTTTCCATATCTACCCTGAAGAAAAGCCAGCCAGTTTTTTAATGTAATTAGAATCTCACAATATGTTTACTGCTCTTTGTTATTACCTTGCTTATCTGAAAAAGTGCCCAAGGCCATTTTTTATTTTTAACTGAATATTGTGTAATCTCATAGCAATTTCCTATAAAATTTCAAGTGACAAAGTCAGACTGCTAAAACAGTGAATCAGAATACAGAAAATAAATTTAAATTCCATTAACTCTTGAAAACTCTGGAGCTCTGGCTTTCTGCATTAAGAAAAATAATTGGGAAATTTGTATTTGTAGGTAAAACTCAGTAAAGTATAATGTCAGGTGCTTTTAATTTAGTAAGTATCACATGTACTATAAGTTAAATACATATTTTGAGAGTTGAATACGTTAATTCTATTGTTTTAGAATGTACATTAGACTCTAGTATAAAACTGTAGAAAAAGTGGCCTTCCACCTACTAGGTAGAGTAAAATTATGGAGGAAGTACATAGATAATGGACAATTTTGTTAAAGCATCATTTTTTTAAATGATCGCAAATATATAAGTTTCCAATTGTATATACTTTAAGTTAAACTTTGGCACTATAAGGCAGGGTATCCTTTCATATAGCATTGGCACACTTCAGGAAAGTGTGTTGTGTCAAAATTATCAAACTACTGGCATGTAACAACTTAGTCAACTAGGCAATTAAATACAACATGCTTCTTTCTTGAAATGAGAAGAAAAAGAAGCAGCAGCTTGTATTCCTTATTTCTGGTTCAAAACTAAATAGAAAACAAATTAAAAAAATATACAGTAACAATTTTAAAGAATATAAATTGTACAAGGGAAGGACTAAAAAATATGTTTATAGAGATTCAGATATAACAATGATATCAATATTATGCCAGCTTGTAATTACTGGTAGAAATAAAGTTGAAGAATTAGTTATCTAATACTTTAGGAAACAATACAAATATCCTAAGGATAATATATAGGATTCTTATCATCTATAGCAGGGAAGCATTTTTCCAATTTGTACTAATAATCTCAGGTGTGTGGTGTTCCTTGAACTGGAAAAATAATGTGACAAGGCAAGCTGTGAGGACAGCAGCACACCATGACCTCTCCCCCTCATAAAATCAGATACAATTTTACTTTCATTCCTGCCACAGATTTATTAATTTTGTATTCTTTGTACATAAATTTCCTTGAGATTTCTTACAACTTCCACACTCTTCTAAAATAGAATACATATTCTTTTCTTTTCCTTTTTCAGAAAGATAAAATAGCAGGTTTTTCATGGTAACATATTTACAGTCCTAAGAAAGTCATGGTTTTTAAATTTCAGGAAACATCATTTTAACCCCAACCCTATTCTAAAGCATATTCATTTTCACTGGTGGAGTCTTCTGAGATGACTGAGGTATCTTGGTGTTTCTTCCAGAACCATCCATCAGAATAGTGAGCTAAATGAAATTTTGTTTTGTTTTGTTTTGTTTTAATTTTCTTGTCACTAAGTTGTTGGTTACTTTGTTACTTTCCAATAGATAAGACCATTTTAGGCTCTCTGTTAATTATGGCCTTTGCATATATTACTTATCTGATCACAGTAACCCTGTTGTATTAGATAAGATCGTATTGCTTACCTAAGATCACACAGTTGGTAAATGATAGCACTGAAACCTTGACTAAGTTCCCAATCCTACTAAGTTACCACAATGACATGTACAAACTTGTTGTATTCATGTTATAGTATAACGAAGGATAAAAAAGATAAAAAAGAAACTCCATATCCTTAAGCTACCTTCTCCCTAACCCCTTATTCTCCCTACTCATAAATTTAAAAAAAAAAATTATCTACTTTCTATCTCATTTTACATAAATGGAATTATACGACGTAAGATCTTTTGTCTCTGGATTATCTCAATAGCATCTTTTCATGTGGTTGTTGACAACTTTTGGGAAGAATGTTTATTAAAATTGTCTTACCCATTTTTGGGTATTTGTGTGTTCTTTGTTTTTGAGTTTTAAGAATACTTTATATATTCTAGATACTAGACCCTTGTCAGATACGTATGATCTGTAAATATCTTCTCCCACTCTGTGGGTTGTCTTTTCACTTTCTTGATTGTGTCCTTTGAGAGACGAAAGCTTTTAATTATAATTTTTATAATTCAAGCTCTTAAATTTAAGTCTTTGATTCATTTTGTGTTAATTTTGACAAAATGGTGTAAAAATCCAACATTATTCTTTTGCATATTGTAACCTAGGTGTTTAGTGTTTAACTTCACACGATGTTTTGCACATCAGTCTTTGGAAGCAAGTTGGGGGGACTACAGAGAATTCTATATTATTTTATATCTGTATTCTTAGTGTCTACCATGTTGCCTAGGAGATGAGAGAAGTATTTCATGCAAATAAGTGAAATTATTAAATGAAATATTGCTCAATATTAAGGAAGAATAATTTTTGGTATGTATCATATTCCATTTCATCTTGAAAAAAATTAATTATATAGATATTTTAAAAATATAATGGTGAGAGGTGCCTAGGTGTCTCAGTGGGTTAAAGCCTCTGCCTTTGGCTCAGGTCATGATCTCAGAGTCTTGCGATCGTGCACTGCATCAGGCTGTCTGCTCAGCAAGGAGCCTGCTGCCCCCGTCTCTCTGCTTACTTGTGATCTCTGTCTGTCAAATAAATAAATAAAATCTTTAAAAAATATATAATGGTGATACTTTTACTTACTGGATTTCATGAATTATTTTAATAAAAGACAAAAAATAATACTACATGTTCTTAGCCATAAAAACTTATATTTACTATTTTCTATTGATTTTCAGTTTCATGAGTAATTAAGAATAGGTATTATATCTCTTTCAAATATTAGTAAACTAATGGGAAAATTTGCCCAAGGTTTATAGCAACAATATAACGCAGAAAAAAATCAATCTTATCTCTCTTAAATCAATATTCCTTTCATACCATCGTAACTGCTTTTCCCTTGAATTAGATCTTTAAGTAATTTGTTAAATAATAACACTTAAAATAAATGTGTTCAAAATCAATCTTTCCTACAAATTTGGTGAAATTTTCAGGTCAAATCAAATAAAAAGTCTTATTGTAATACAGCTATGTCAAATCTAAGTTCTTTTTCCCTTTCTGCCTCGCTTTTCTTTCTGGTAGTCCACTACAGTTTGCTCATCACAGAACCATATTAACCGCTATTTAGGATCCTAGAAGTTAATATACTTCAGAAGGCAGTGATGAGTACTTGTTATAGGTGATTGATAGCTAGGAGAAGCAGATGGAGATGTATTAAATCTTCAAAAGTAGGATACAAGTATTTCAAAGAACTTAATAAAACTTAATGCTCATCTTCCTTTTTCAATAATTATCTTTAAACAGAAGTCAAGAGAGTGCAGAATGGGGAATCACACACCATAAGAAGAGAAATTTCTTGATTAAGATAATTATTTTCCATGAGCTTAAGGCATCAGAGAAAGGTTCACAACCAGTCAAGAGCCCAGAATGTAGACCGTCCGCATCAACCTTGTTGTCCTCCCACTCCAATTACTTGAGAATGTGATTTAACCAACTCGGAAATGAATAAAAAGAAGGAACCTAATAATGGGAGAAAGGTGGCATGAGCTATTAGGAGAATGTTCACTGAATGCTTTTAAATACGATTAACTCCATGTAATTTTGCATATATGATTATAAAACAATTCAAACGTCATAATAAACCAAGAAAAAATATGCCTAATATCAAAACTAATTAAAAAATAATAAACTTGTTTAGAAATTATGATTCAACAGTAGAAATTAGAAATAAAAAAGGAAGATGATGGGGGGGAAAAGGTTTTGTGTTATTTTTCTCATTTTACCTGAGGGCATTCTGAAGTTTTGCCATTGTTATTTATGGAGTATATCTTCAAGTATACATTTAAAAGGACCCTCAAATATATCCATAATAGGATTTAATGTAGGATATATATCTTCCAAAAAAGCAGGAAAAAAAGTTTCGATGTTACATGTTTTCATGTAACAAAATATAGAACTCAAAGGGACCTATTCCAAATGAGAGACAGGAAAAGAAAAAGAACATATGGGGCACCTGGGTTAAAGCCCCTGCCTTTGACTCAGGTCATGATCCCAGGGTTCTGGGATCGAGACTCGCATTGGGCTCTCTGCTCGGTGGGGAGCCTGCTTCCCTTCCTCTCTCTCTGCCTGCTTCTCTGCCTACTTGTGATCTCTGTCAAATAAATAAATAAAATCTTAAAAAAAAAAAAAAAGAAAAAGAACATATATATGAGTTAGCAAACTACTTCCTAAAGGTCCACTGCTTGCTGTTTGTAAATGGACTGCTATTGGAATAACTCACTCCATCCATTTACATATAACCTATGACTGCCTTCATGCTTCAGTGGCAGAGCTGAGTAGTTGGAACAAAAACTGTAAGTCCCACAAATCCTAAACTGTTCACAATCTGGCGATCTTGGTGACTACTACAAGTTTTGCCGACCCTTGAGATCAAGGTAACAATCATATACAAGTGATTCTTTCTTTCTAATAGCCCATAAACTAACAGGGTAAGAGAAAGAACTGGTAATATAAAAAATGTTGTTAAAAGGAAGTTCACAACATGTGGCAAGAATAACTAGATGGAGCATACTAATCCTCAAATTCCTTCCTTTTCAAGCAGGTGAGTGATGAGAAAGCTTCAGAGGGCATGCGTTATTTCTGCTGGATCTTGAAAACGAATAGCAGGTTTTCTAAGCAGAGGACAGAAAAGGGATCTGACCCTGAGAAAATATCCTGCGAAGAAGGCATGACGGTGGAAAAGAGGTAGGTATTTGAGAGGCAATGGGAAGCGATCAAACAGAAGAAATGACATCTGCAGACTTTGCACTCATTATTCCTTCCGCCCGCATCTTTCTGAAGCATTTGCATTTTCCAGATCAGTCTCACATGCTCATTGATACAGCTGCCATCACCCTTCAGAAGGTAAGCTCCGTAAGTATTTGTTGAATGAAGAGTGAATGAATGAATGACCAAATTAATGTAGGGCCTAATACATTAAGTATAAAGGACTGCCCGGGAGTCCCAGAGTTCAAAGAGCATCATTGCTTATCACAGTGACCCTGGTTTGTGACTTGGGTACAATCATCACACTTAGTAAATTTCCTCTGAGCCATGCTTGCTCTACGCCTTATCTGCAGTTATCATCTTCCTTAATAAGGATGGAAAACCAAAAGAATAGTTGAATACTCATCTTCCTCTCAAAAAGGTGTAAGCACTGTAATGTCACTTTTGGTCAAAGCATCTCTTCTTCTATCTACAAATATCATTAAAAAGTCATTGTCTGAAGTTTTGTCTGGAGTTCTTAGAGCATATTTGGTCAAACCAACCCAACTGCTTGCCTGGCTGCTTAGGTGTTTGTGGTCTGTTACTTCAGTCTTAGCCTGTCGTTGACAAGAGCAAGAGTAGGGATCCAAAGTGTGTGGTTAACGTTAAGCTAACACTAGTTAACTTAAGTCTGTTCACATCATAAATTCAAATTCTAAGACTGTCCTGAGAATTGCTGGCTACTTGATGGGATGGATCGGATTAAAGTCAATGGACAAACTTTTGTCAATTTATCCTTAATCTGTAGATAACAACTTTCTGCACATATCCAAATGTTGATCAGTTATTATCACTTTGATTCATGCATAGAATTAGCTTAAAAAGCTAATGCCTTATTTTCTTTCAAAAACAGAATAGCTAGAAATTTTACATAATGGATAATCAAGTCATAGTAAGTGCTTTTTATGACTTTTTAAGGATTAAATAATCAAAGTAGGAATAATAGTATATATACAGAGAGTATATTTCTAATGTTAAATGCATATTCACCCCTTATTTAATAGGATTATCACTTTAAAATAACCATTGAATTTTATTTATATCAAGGGAGCGATTTTCTCAGATCCATTTGCCTGCTAGCATTAGTTAACAAAACTAGTTACTGTTTTCATACACAGTAAGCAAGCGACATTCTTCCATGAAACAACAATGCTTTCTCGTGTTTTCTAGCCTTGCTGGAGGAAAAAAAGTGACAATTTTATGTTATGGTGAAACAGACACACAAACGGGCTGTGATTTTCATTTTCGAACAAGATTGTTCCTTCCAAAACCGGAGGAATCAAATTCCATTTTAAATTACATGACTGGCTATATTAGGGCATGGTTGGTTACTCACCTATGCAGCCCAGCAAAACTCTGTGCCAGATGAAACAATCCTGGATGTAGGATTTACAGAGGTAACCCAATTATTTGGGAGGTGTTTTCCATTGAGATTATTCAAAGCTTTAGAGGAGGAAGAAATATGATCACAGGATTTAGAATTTAAAATCCAGGATAACAATAACTCAAGATAAATCATGATGCTTTGTTGAGTTGTTTGGTTATCCTTACAATCCTGAGAAAATGAGAGAATTGTAGATACTGTGAAATAAAGATGAGATAGAAATTAAAAGACAAAAAAATCTCTGAGTATAAATCAATATCTAAACATTCATATGCTCTCGGGTGTCTTAACTTTTTTTCCTATCTTTTCTATTCTAAAATCTCTGTTCAGATTCAAGTTTTTAAATAAACTGTTACTGAGAATATTTGCAGACTACACAACTGTTCGCTCGAAATTATCTTACTCATTTCCGGTAGTCTTGCTCAGTGGGGGAAAATATGATTACCAATGAATGAGCATTTATGAATTTGTTGTGTGTCTTTTACAGTAATAATCGATTTTTTGAATTGTTTGCATTAGTTACATCAAATACTTTTGAGGCTCACAGACACGTTTCTAATACCTTTTTTTTCTGGTTATGAAGTGGAGACCCTGAACTAAATCGGAATACAAAGCAAACTAGTTTCAGAGACCATCACTCATTCTAACCAGGGCATTCTGAGTTATGAGTGAGAGACTGGGAGTTTTGAAGCTCTTCTTTCCTAAGATGACTTTCTGCAAAGAAAAAAGTTTTGAAAACAAAGTAATATTTCTCCTGGGTCCCTGGGTATCTCAGTCAGTTAGGTGTCTGCCTTTGGCTCAGGTCATGATCCCAGGGTCCTGAGATCCAGCCCCATTTTTGGGCTTCCGGATCAAAAGGGAGTCTGCTTCTCCCTCTCCCTCTCCCCACCACTCCCCCTGCCCTGCTTGTGCACTCTTTCTCTCTATCAAATAAATAAACAAAATCTTTAAAAAAATATTTCTCCCTTGAGATTCCAAATTCTTTCCCTATACACCTTATTGTAGAATACATATGTTACACAACATTTTCACATTTTATACTGACAAATCCAGTGTCTGGTACAGAACAATTATTTGGTATTTGCCAGTGGCCACATTCTTTCTTTTTTCTTTTCTTCTTCTTCTTCTTTTTTTTTTTTTTAAATAAGAATGGTCACATAATTAAGCAAACTTGGCAGAGCATATCACAGATACAAATTTCCCAAACTAAATACCATTTTTGGCTAAAACATTCACAGCTGATCAACAATCCATTAATTAATCAATCATTTGGGAATAATCCAGAGACTTCTCTGGAGGATACATCCTCTGTTAGATGGTTTCAGAGATAGAGCTTTTGAGACAAATAAAGAATTTATTTTTTTAATAAGACAGTGTCATTCTTGGACATACCACATGATCCTAATTGGCCTAAGTTGCCTTTATCACTTAATTGTTAGAGATCTTCATTCAAAAATGTAATATCCTCATGATTACTTTTGTTTGTTTGTTTAAATGTGCATAATCAGGCAAACTGCATCCTGGAAATGTGTTTGCTTAATACCACACAGAATAATTTCTATGTACACCAAGAAACTTAGACAGAAGGCACTTTATCAAAATGAAACTGTTTTCATATACTGTTATGGTGTGAAAGAAAATGAGAGCTATTTAGTGAATAAAGACTCTTCAGTCATTTTCTCACATAGGTACAGGACCCTGTTTACACCTACACAGCTTTTCAGTGGATGGTCTCATTTCTCTGTTCTGTGTAAAGTAATTATGTTGCAGTTTCATTCCTATGAGAAATTTCCAGATGCCATCAAGATGTGAGAGCTGAAGTCACATCGCTGTAGGCAGCAGACAAAGGCAAACAGTTAATCAAACTGTGACCGTGATTAGCTGGATAAAAAGTGACAGTTTCTAGCCGTTTTGCAGCACCTGCATTTCTTTAGAATGTAGCTCCGAAGCAAGTATGGTCGGCTCAGCAGATTCCAATATCACAATTAAGAAATAATGTGGAGCATTCTAGAGAAGAAGATTAGCAGAAGCAAGAAACGCAGGCTGCAGGAAAAACAGTGTTTTAAAAAATTGTGTAAACTTATAATTTCGTACATAAAATGGAGAAATGTCTGTAATAAGCTCAAGATATCATCCTGAAACTGGGAGGAAGACAGGGATTTGAAAACCATGGTAATGGTGACAATCTGGTGCAATGAACTACCTGTTAAGGAAAGGAAGGGGGAGGGAATACCTAGAATGCATCTGAACAATATTAAATCTGGATTAAGGTTGTATTAACATGAGGAAATAACCACTCAGGCTTGAAAAATGAATATTGCCCTTTCACTGTTTCTAATAATTATGTCATCTAGTGGTAGGCATTTGCTTGATTGCGTTTTACACATCCAATGCTGCAATGTTTGTTATCTTTACGTCCGAAATGTGCAAACTAGAATATAAGGGCATTCGCTGCAAGTCTTGCATAGAGGTCTTTGAAAGTCTCTGCAGAAATCTTAAGAAATTTAAATAATCAGGGCTTTGATAAAGAATTGAAATCGTACATTATCTACATATTTGGACAAAGCAACAAGGGGGGCAAAAAAATCATTAAAATATAAATCCAAGACTATAGTATAAAGTTCTCGACTATTAGACCACCTGTGTTTTAACTTCACTTCTCTCATCCATAAAGGAACGTTCTGAATTATATATATATATATGTATATATATATATATATATATATAAATATATTTATATATATATTTTTATATTTATATATGCTCAAATTTCTAGCACTGAGTTTGCTGAACAGAGGGATTTAGATATACTCCAATCCCTGATCTGTCAACCATACAAGTTTAGCAGAGCTTCAAGCCCTCGAGGAGTTTCACAATATAGCAAGTATTTTGTGCAAAACAGCATCTATATGGTCAACAAAGCCCCAGGTGTCCACAAAGCTAACAGTCTTGGGCCTAAAGTCAAGCAATTCCAGAAAAAAAAAAAATGTTTCTTACAGATAGGAGACAGTTCTCATCCAGATGACCTCTGAGAATGGAGATTAGACAGGTTTTGGATCCAGACTCATGGAGACAGGAGTCTGCCTGTGAACCAAAGTTGATGCAACTCACCTATCTGAGTCTCTGGGCTTTTCAGGCCAAACTTGTTTAGAACAAACTCAATGAGTTTATTAATAATGTTGACTTACAAGAAGAAACTCACCAAGCAACACTCTAGGTAGAGTACTTTCTGGGAAAACAAAACAAAACAAAACAAACAAACGAAACACCAAAAAACCATTAAGGAGAAACAATAGAGGTATGAAAAACAAGACCAGGGAAAATTAAGTACACCCAAGTCACCTATGATCAGATAATAATAACGTTTTCTGGGGCACCTGATGGCTAAGTGGGTTACAGCCTCTGTCTTTGGCTCAGGTCATGATCACAGGGTCCTGGAATTGAGCCCCGCATCGGGCTCACTGCTCAGCAGGGAGCCTGCTTCCTCCTCTCTCTCTGCCTGCCACTCTGCTTACTTGTGACCTCTCTCTGTCAAATAAATAAATAAATAATTATAAAATAATAATAATAACATTTTCCTCAATCACTTCCATGCAGAAAATGGAGTTGATGTGGGCCTTACTGTATGAGAAATTCCAGCATCAAGGATAAATAAGAAAAATGAAATGAGCCAGCATCATTGAAGTTGGAGTGTAATAAAGGCAAGAATCTGTTACTCTGTTCCATCAAAAAATAAAATTTATATGTTAGAGTGATCTATCATAACTGCCAGGCAAGGAGGTTACATGCCTGTCCAAACCAATGCAGTGCTGATGGATATTCAAAAAAATGACCTCTCCAGTGAAGAGGAATTCCCCAAGCTTAAGAATAACAACCATCTCAATGATTTATATCAGAAATACTATATTTTATCATCTTTTATAGAAAGACATTAGTTTTTCATTTACCTGAATACATGTATTTCTTTTAGGACTCAAATAAGCTTAAGAAGCCTTAAAAATGGTGGTGTGTGTTTATTGAGGTGAGAATACCATGTGAAACAATGAACAGCAGAATTCACTGTATTATGTGGGATATGAATTTTTTATTTGTATTTGATTCAAAACACTAACAAAAGCTGCAGAATAATGTTTTAGTCTTTTACTCTTTTACTGGCACGAAAATATCTCCATTATCTTTCAAAGTTAACTAACCATATAAATTACAAAAATACTGTAGTTTTTGCCATTAGTATAGATATAGTGAATTCCCTAACTTTCATGGGTTGACGCATATTATTTCAGGAACGAAATTCTATTTCTATCCTGCCCATTCTCAGAAATGAAATTTTGAATTCTATTTTTAGAATTTTCTTCTTCTTCTTTTTTTTTTTTTAAATTCTCAGTTTTTTGAAAACATGCCCAGTGTTAAGCTTGACAACTTGAGAGGAAAAAAAGGAAAGTATGATGCATATTTCCTAACCATAAGCACATGAAAAAAGATATGCTGTGAAAACAATGAATGTTCAAAGAGGACACTCAGGATAAATGGGAAGAGCCAAGCAAGTCTTCCTGGAAGAACTGTAAGTCTTGAAGCAAGAGACATTAACACTGGGCAGGATTAGGCAGCTAGTCAACATTAGTTTCGGCTGTCAAGAAATTAAATATTAAATCATGAATCAAGAAAATCAAGCTTACGTCAATTTCTAGAGAATGTTATAATTTGCAATACTCATAAGATGAAGCATTTTTTTTATAACATATCCTAAGTCAGAGTGGTGCTTTTTACCCTTAAACTTTGGCTGGTCACTTCTAGCAAGCGAACATTATTTTCAAATAAACTTAGCTTCTGTCAACACATCCAGGTGACTTTGAGAAAGATTAAAATGTCTCAGAGGAAATATGACTCTTACTTCAGAAACATCTGCATACATACATATACACATACAGGTATATGTGTGCATAAGCATATACACACGGGTATATGACTGAGAACTTACAGTTTTCATTCATTCGTGCATTTTTAACTTACCTAAACTATATTGGACATGTAAAGAGAAAGAAATGCAATTCCTGCTCCCAAAGGATTCAAGTCTATACAGGAAAGACAAATGCATATGAACAATCACAGTAACATGTTGAATGAGTAGTAGAAATACATATAGAATAAATTAGTAGGAATAATAAAGACATGATTAGTCTTGACTGAGTGTTAGCTTTAGGATTTCACTCACTGATATAAAACAAGCAGTTTAAACACTAGTAACAGCACACACAACACAAAAATGTGCCAAACTTCAATGTACAGCTTATTTAGGTAAAGCAAGCTAATTTAATACTGCTGCTTATGATACAGATGGATGAAGTATTGATAAATGTGGCATAGTGGTCAGAATCAGATTTTTTTTTTCCCCTTAATTTTTTTTTTTTTACCTTTTTTAAAAATTTCTTTTCAGCGTAACAGCATTCATTGTTTTTGCACCACACCCAGTGCTCCATGCAATCCGTGCCCTCCTTAATGTCTACCACTTGGCTCACCCAACTTCCCACTCCCGCCTCTTCAAAACCCTCGATTATTTTTCAGAGTCCATAGTCTCTCATGGTTACCTCCCCTTCCAGTTTCCCTCAACTCCCTTCTCCTATCCATCTCCCTATGTCCTCCATGCTATTTGTTATGCTCCACAAATAAGTGAAACCATATGATAACTGACTCTCTCTGCTTGACTGATTTCACTCAACATAATCTCTTCCAGTCCTGTCCATGATGCTACAAAAGTTGGGTATTCATCCTTTCTGATGGAGGCATAATACTCCATAGTGTATATGGACCACATCTTCCTTATCCATTCATCTGCTGAAGGGCATCTTGGTTCTTTCCACAGTTTGGCAACAGTGGCCATTGCTGCTATAAACATTAGGGTACAGATTTTGAAGGCTCTTTTGCTAAAGAGTTTGGATTTTATGCTATGAGTTATGGAGAGTCATTGAAAAATTTTAATTGAGAGAATGTCATGGACAAATTTACATTTCTGAACTACTGCCTGTATGGAGTAGAGACAACAGTACAGTTAGGAGCAAATATAATAATCCAAGAGAGTATGACAGCAATGACTGTAGTTAGGACAGTGGCATTATTCCTATTTTTAAAGATCAAATCAAAATGATTTGATGAAAAATTATGTGGGAAAGAAGCAAGGACTATGAGATGACTTTCAAGTTGCTACCTTGAGAAGATGATAGTAAGCTAATAAATAACAAAGCAAGGTACAAAGTTTGTACTGAAGAGTTCAGGGTTTAAATACTCAATTATTGATTGATGGTTCTTTTTTGATTTGAGGGAATTCTTTTGTGAAGCAGGAATTTCCAGGGAATTGGAAATATCAATCTGTCATTTAGGAGATATAATGGATTGGATATACATATTGGAAGTCCACAGATTTCAAACTATTGTTAAAAATAGGGCAGTACAAGGGCACCTGGGTGACTTGGTGGGTTAAAGCCTCTGCCTTCAGCTCAGGTCATGATCCCAGGGTCCTGGGATAGAGCCCTGCATCGGGCTCTCTGCTGGGCAGGGAGCCTGCTTCCCTTCCTCTCTCTGCCTCTCCCTGCCTACTTGTGATCTCTCTCTCTCTGTCAAATAAATAAATAAAATCTTTAAAAAAATGGGGCAATACAATAAATCACCAAAGGAAATTATTTAGAATAAGATGACCAAAGAGCTTGAATAACATTGGATTAAAATTATTAAGAACCAAAATATCTGATGAAGACATTGGACATTAAAGGATTTTTTTTTTTTTTAAAGAAAAGAGGAATGTTTTTTAATCTTAGACTAGAACCTCATAGCTTAAAACAGAGAAAGGCTGTGTCAGAGGCAATGGCACTGAGATACGAAAAGTCTTGAGAAAAACAGAAAATCTAAAACCAGAAGACCTAGAAGAATTTGTCTGATGAATAATGAACAGCTGGCTTCATATATTGAAGTGGATTTGAGTCTATTTCATATTGTATGCTATGTAGTATCTGACCTTTTTACTTGATAATGTTTGAATAAAAGAAACATTGTTATTTTTTATTCATAGTGGTCCCAGAAGTTAGTATATTCGGCTAACTCACAATAAATGTTCTGTAAATGTTTATTGATATATAATTTAACACACTGAATAACTGTTACAATTATTATTTTATCTAATACTTAGGCTACTCTGATAAATTCATTATTACAACTTGCAGATGAAAAAATTGAGATTCAGAAAGGTTAGTCAAACGGTAGTATGTGGACTAGCCAAGACTTGGACTCAGGCCAATGTTATTCCAGCATAAATTGCTACACTCCATGAGAAGAAAATGAGACGTCTACCACTTTTTCACACATTTTTATGGTCACCCAATTTTATTAATTGCCTACTATTTTTCAGGCACTATGTTCAAATATTTGTATGCATCATCTAATTTCTTTTTTTCAACAGTCCTATAAAAGAGTAATTAACTTACATCAAAGTGGATTGATATGATTATTTCTATTAATAGTTGTACTAGTCTGTGAGTTACTAAAGCTTAAAACTCAAACATGTCTTGCAATTATTATATCCACTCAGTCTTCAAATCCTAAGAAGTCTAATTCTCTGAGGTCATCCATATCTGTCTCATTTCAGCTAGGAACTATACCCCCATAGTCAAGTGCTTCATTCAACCCTGTATACAGAGCTGTTGATCAGGGTTCTGCATTGAATTTAATCATAAAATTAATGTCACCTTCTTACCATCTTCACACAAAACTCCATTTCTATATTTATCTAGTTATCCTCACTTCTTTTCTTAGTAAAGTCCTCTCCCATAACTACTTCACTTCTCTTCCTCAAATGACACATATCTTTCTGATTTATAAAGGCCACTGCCTTTGCCTAAATCAAAACATCTTTACCTGTGTTCTGTTTATCCCTCTACACTTGGCCTTAGATGACACTTTCTTTATACCTCTACTCCATATCTGAATGGTGCCATTTCTAGTCAACACTGAACCTTGACATTTTAATCAGAGGGTACCACACTGCATTGATTTTTTTTTCTATTACTATCCAAACTATATTCTCCAATACAGTAACCCTAAGCCACACATACCTATATAAATTAAAATATAAAATAATATAATACAATATAATACAAATTCATATTTGAATTAGTTATAAAATGAAATACAATTCAAACTTTAGTCCCTTAGTTGGCATTAGCCATATTGCAAGGGTTAAATAACCACATGTGGCTGGTTATGACTAAGAGAATAAGCAGTGCAAATGCAGAACATGGTATGATAACTGTGTCTACACATATGTTTCTGTCTGACTACTGCTTGGAACTGAAAACTAAGACCAAAACTATATCTGTTTTCTGTATCTTTAAGATCTCCTCACATGCCCAGAAGATGAAATGCCTAACAAAACTAATTAATAATTGATTGAAAGAATAAATAAAAAAATAAACAATTTGGGATGATAATTTTTTCTATAGTAACCCATTGGATACACATTTCTTACCCTTTTCATCACAAAAGCAAAATTTAAGGCCTTCTATGTGCTAATTTTGGTGTTATATGAAGATACAAAAATGTTTAAATGTTTCTGTTTTCTACCTTCAAAGAGGTGACTGTATTACAGAAAAAATAAATTTATAAAAAGTAATTATAATGAGACTAAATGTAGACTTGAAGTCCAGGAAGCAAACCTTGTTGATCTTCCCCCTTGTCCAAACACTGTACAGCATAGAACAGCCTTGGATGACCAGGTCATCAGAGGTAAGAGCTACAGTCACCAGCTCAAAGAGTAGACCAGCATCACTATCCAGACACTCTAACCTGTGTCAAACAATATATACTAGAAATCAGTATTGTGATTTATAATAGGAAATGTATTTCTGGTCTTCGTCCCCTTTCCTGGCACAGAGTTCCTAAAACTATTGGGATTTGCTAAGTGATGAGAACCGGAAAGAAGTCTTTTGTTATGTTTATGAGGTGACTTTCGGAACCAGATGGGGTTTATCCTTAGGAGAGTAATTATGGGATTAGAGGGTTAGAACTTTCAGTCTCTGATTACTTCTGGGGAATAGAAGGTCTGGATGTTACATCAATCTCCAATGGCCAATGTTTTATTCAATCATACCTAGGTAATGAGACCTTCATAAAAACTGAAAAGGCTAGAGTTCAAAGAGTTTCCAGGTTGGTGAACACATGGAGGTGCTGGGAGAGTGGTACACCTGGTTGGCTTGGAAGCTCCATGCTCTTTCTCCATACTTGCTTTTTTTTTTTTTTTTCCCCTTTACCTGGCTGTAGATCTGTATTCTTTAACATCTTATGTAATAAATTAGTAATCTACTAACAAACACATTTCTTTAGTTCTGTGATCCATTCTTGCAAATTAATTGAAACAGCAGGAGTGGGAGGGGGTCATGGATGCTCTGATTTGTAGCCAGTTGCTCAGAAGCACAGGTTAACAACCTGGGCTTGAGATTGGTATCTGCGGTGAAATGCAGTCTTGTAGGACTACCCTTAACATGTGGAATCGGATGTATCTCCAGGTTGTTAGTGTCAGAATTAAGTTGAATTGTAGGAACCCATCTGGTGTCCAAGAGTTGCTGGTTGGTGCAGGGAAGCCTTTATAAGGACATTAGAATTAGGACAAAGAACCCAAAAGATCTTCCAAATGAGATTTGCTCTTTGGGAATATACTTTGAAGTCACACCAGAGAAAAGGAGACAAATAAAATTTTTCCAGCAGGACTGACTCAAAATAAAACAATACTTCCTTCTGATGAACCAATGTCAAAATTTAGAAGAGCTTGTAGAAGTAGCTACAATATGCAATAAATACATTTGTTTTCAAAAAGCTTGGGCTCTATCCTTCTGTTAAAGAGAGAGATCAAAGGTCATTTTCAAAATCAGTCATGTACAGTATAAATCAATTTATAATTTGATCCTGATATCCACTGGAAATTTTATTGAGTTCCTGTGGACATTTGAAGCCCAGAATGTGGCCATTGGCATTACCGCTTTACCTGGGCAGTAAATCTAGATGGAATGAAGTACTTTCTTGATTTACCTAATGAAATAAGATATTCACAATGTTTGGGAATATTTTTTAATTCACGTTATGCAGTTGCTCCAAAGAGCTATCTAACTCCCTGTTGTGTACCTCAGGTTAAGTCTTTATTAGTAATTGAGAATATTCTTAATCTCTAACAATAGATGAATGACACCAGAATCTTTAGGGCCAAGGAGGTAGAAATTCTTTACATTAATTGAAACTTGGGCAACAAGATCCAACTCTAGTACCCTCTATCAGAAATAATGTAGAAATAGCTAAGATACTTCTAGATTTCTGGGAAGCATCCTTTTAGCAATTTAGTAGAAGATTTTGGACCTAAAGATTCTGATTAAGTCTTGGCTCCACCATTATGTAAGTTGTACAGATGATTTCCTCTCTGGGCTTTAGTTTTTCATTTTTAAATGAAAAGTTATTGGATTTCAGGAAGTTCAGAGATTTGCCAACTCTAGCATTGAGAGATTCTGATAAGTAACATAGTTTTATAATAATAATTCTCTGTTGTTGACCTATAAGACAGTGGCAAAAAGATTTTGGTTTAAAAATTATAATACAGTATAATTTGAATAATTATAGAAATGTATACAGCACAAAATAAGGGATAGCTAATTCTTCTTTGAGAATGGGGTTAAGATTAGGGTTGGAGGGACATTCACAGAGAATATAGTACTCTGTAAATTTAATAGGGTGATCTACAGCAGAGTATTTTCGAAGGTGACCAATTCATAAAGGATGATCATTGAATTTAACTTGTACATGATTTGGAGCAATATTCTGTACAATTAAGTGTTTAATTAGATCTTTTAATAGTCAATGAAAAGGAGATTAATCTGGAAGTAAAATATATGTTGAGACCATTGTTCATTATAATGATTAATAAGAAATAATGCTTCCCTATTTTTCAGTCTATTTAATCACTCAAAGTAATAATTCTAAGAAGCATTATTAAATGATCATGTCAACATGTGAAATTCTTGGAATCCTTCACAGTGACAAACATTATGCTTTGTATTTAGCATTATTTTCAGCAATTATTTGAAGATGATACTAAACTGTCATAAAATGATTTTCTAAAAATATGAGAATAAAAATGTGAATATTTTTATTCAACAGTGATGACTATTTTGAGTTATGTCATAATTATAAATCAGTATTTACCAAGGTGTTATATTTTAATGGAAAATATTATTCCTATTAAGTAAAATTTTTAAAAACTCAGGCAAACAAGTGTTATGCATCTATAGGCACATCATTATATCACATGATATTAGATATTGGTTGATCAGAACTTCCTGTCCTTCTGGATACATTTCTTTGCTTTGGGGTTTTATGTTTCAGCTCAACATATTTAGGCATACTCTGTGAAATGAAGAATTAAATTTTTTAAATGATATGGTTTAAGTAGTTTTGATCAGAAGTTAAAATAAAAATACATTAAAACAGAGACTCCTTGAGTTGTAAAAACTTGGATAGTTTTTGTTTAAGTCAGTCAACTTTACATTGAAAATGGTTGTATCTTAAAAAAATTTTACCTCTGAGAGCCTGGAAAAATATAGAGCACTAGTTTTTATGGGAACAGTTTTGTCCCTAGGAGACATTTTGCCAGTACTCAGGAAGGCGACATTACTGTCATCTAGTGAGTGGATACTAACAAGGAATTATTTGGCTCAAAATGCCAATAGTGCAGCTGTTAAGAAATCCTGATTGAAATAAAATGGGTGCATCTTATCATTTCCTTTTTTCACAGCTGGATATTTTTGGCTCTCACTAGATCCTCAGCATCTGAGACTCGGTCTCAGTCTTCTCTTTCTATCTCTGTCTCTCTCTCTTTTTCTCTCATTTTTCTCTGATGAAGATCCATTAAGACATTTTTCTTCTAACTAGAAGCAGAGACCAGAAGTTCTCAGAAATAAAAGCCTAAATCAAAAAAGAGAACAGTACAGGTTGCATCAGCAAAGTTAAAAAAAATCTGTTTCTGTAATACTACTTTTTTAAAATTTAATTTTGTTTTTTCAGTGTTCCAAGATTCACTTTTTATGTAATACCACTTTAAAGATACTTCAGGAGTGCCTGGGTGGCTCAGTGGTTAAGTGTCTGCCTTTGGCTCAGATCATGATCCTGTGGTCCTGGGATCAAGTCCCCTGCCAGGCTTCCTGCTCAGTAGGAAGCCTGCTTCTTCCTCTCCCCCTCCCCCTGCTTGTGTTCCCTCTCTTGTTGTGTCTTTCTCTGTCAAATAAATAAAATCTTTTTTAAAAATACAAAGATACTTCAAATTCTCCTAAAGATAAGTTGAAGGATTCTAAGATGGAATATTTCAAAATTTCATGGACAGTCAGCTTCACAGACTCTATACCAGGATATCTACCAGTGTTGGTGAGAAACAAGGACTTTACATTTGTAAGCTTTGCACCCTACAATTGTTTCCCTGCCATGTCCTCAATGAACCTTTGTGAGGAAACCTCTGGATTTCAATCACCTGCAGTTCTTTGTATTTGCTTCTATTCTATTAACTAAAAAATAAGATCATACTTTCCTTATTTAGGATTCCATAAAATCCTTCAGCTGGGTTCAATATATTATTTTTTATTCTTTTCTATTTCTTTTTTGTGTGTGTGTGGTAAAGTGCACTTAAAATTTGCCACCTTAACCATTTTTAGGTACAGTTTCAGTAGTACCGAGCATGTGTTCACATTGTTGTACAACCAACCCCATCACCCATTTCCAGAATTCTTTTCATCTCACAAAGCTGAATCTCTGTGCCCATTAAATGAGGGTTAGTAAATAATATCCAACCAAAACTGTGAAAGAAATTACAAAATACAATATGATAATTTTGGTTATCATTTTTTATGAATTTAATTTACTTATTTAAATTCTAGTCCAAATCTTTTCCATGGACCTAATTGTTCTCTATAAGAAATTTCTCTTAAATTTGACTTCTCACTAATTTACTGCATTAATTAATTGAAGACAAGGGAATAAGAAAATGAGAAAGACTCTCATTACTGCATTAATTGAACAGGGAAGTTGAGATGTGAAATAATGAAAGGAAAGTGAAATGTATTTGCACAATCAATTGATCATTTTATAGAATGCTTCTCATTCTTCTTTTTAACTATTTTATTTACTTTTGCCATGCATCCTACCATTATGTCTAACTGAACGCAAGCACACAAGGTTGATATTTCTCTGTTCTCTACTTTTTTGGCATTTTCACAAGCATAGATGAAGCTACATTTAATTCCTTATTTCCTGGGCTTTAAGACTTTTCATACTTCTAATTTACATATTGGTAAAATATGGTTCTACATATGGATAAAGCCATAAATCTCACATATTGTTAAAAGATGGGATTTATAGGAAGTGCTTGGTATTCACAACCTGCATTCTGAACAGAGCATCTCAGAATCAAATGCTTACAAGTGCCAACAAAGTAAATTAAGTGGCAGGTGTAAGCAGACACCCAGGTAAGAGGAATGGACTATGGAGAATAGAGTGCAAGCCTCAGGGAAAAGGGGTCAATTGCCACTCAATTCTCAGTGTCACCAGACATTATGACTTTTCTAATGAAGCCAGAAAGTTTGTTTTCACATAAAATTTCCCAATTTTTAAATGTTTACATATTTTTAAATCTCTGTAGGCCAAGCAAAAGTAATCTGCATGCCAAATGCTTTTTATAAACCTCTAGTTTCCAAACACTGGTCTAAGCAAACACATGTATTTTTCATTTTAGGCTATAAATAGAGTAGAGGTTGTCAAAGTTCTGTTGATAGTACTTGTGGACCCTCAGGAGTGATAGTCTACATGCTCCCACATCTTCATTTAACACATCTTCATTTAACATTATCTGAAAGATTGTCTAAGAATGCCTGCATTTAGATCGAAATAAGGAAAAGCTCTTCTGTCCCACTGACCATCACATCCTTCTTTTTCAACTCATAATTATTCTTTTCTCACAGGTAGGAGTCTCTGGGAGTACCATACTTCCTAACTTTTATTCTTTCTCTTTATTAGTCATAGTAAACTTCAGAAATACTAATTTTAAACCAGTATTTTGTATTTTCACACATATATTAATATATAATAAAACTAGTATATTTAAAGGAGCATATTTTTAACATGGCATAGTTTTCATTAAGAATTCTTCATAATTTATCATCAATTATGTTTCTCTTACTAATTTTCATCTTGAGAATCTATATGTCAGTTCTAGATCTCCAAGACTATGTATTATTTTATTCAGTGCATGGATTTTCCCCTTCTTTAGTATATCTGCTTCTCTAATTACTAAGTTCTTATTGATGTCTTTGAAAAGTTTATTCTATTCCAAGAATTTATTTTTAAGTTTATTTTAACATATATCAATATCTTGATTTATAAAATAATTGAGCTGCATAAGAATTATCCAATTATTAAAGCTCAATGAAGACACTTGACATTTAAAGGAGTAATATAACAGATATTTTAGAAAACAAATAATCAACCTGTTTAATTTACTATTTGTATAAAGGATTTTGTAAATGTTAGATTTGTTCATAGCAAATGTGTGCTTTTCTGGCATGTCCCTTTGGACTATAATTTGAAAAGCATTTAAAAGTTGTCCTTCATTACTGTCAATTCAGGTTTGTCTACAATATACATACTGATACCCAAAACCAATCCAAAATCTGAAGTCATGTCTGTGAGCACATGTCCAGACACACACACACACACACACACACACACACACACACACACATTTTCCTACTCAATTTCAGGACAGTTTTAATAGTTTCCATGAGAAGACTTTGTCTCTATTTACTTATTTCAAGTAATTGCTGTAGCTAAGAATTATTTTCTGGGGTATAGGGGCAAAGGAATCTACAGTTAACCTGCATTAACAGGGGACAAAGTTGGTGGTTCTCCTTGAATCTATTCTACTGTCAAGACTCAATTTCTTGTCTTAGAAATGACATTTAATATATGATTGACCTTTATCTCAAATTCTAAAATTGTCAATTTTCTTTATGATAGCCTCCAGTAAGGAAATTAATCAAAAGTTTTGGAAAATAAATTGGTTATTTAACTTTTGTCACTTAGCACTAAAAATAACACGTGAAATTTCTTGGTGCTGCTCAGAAGGAATATGTGGTGTTGCGTTTGACTATTTGATATTTTTTTCACTCTGGCTTCAATTTAGCTTCTCAGGAACAGTGACCTCCATACCAGTAGGTTCCAGTTGCTCACACGAGTAGTTACAGTGTTTTTCCTGGGGTTGATCAATTCCAAAACCCCACGGTCTGATTGTGCCCCCTGATGCTTTCTATTTCCCAATTCTAAATTTCTACGAAACTAGATTTTTATCCTTACCAAGATGGAGATCTCCAGTTGTCCCTTCTGTAGCATATTCTCTCCCAATTCTAATTCTAGCATCACTTGCTTCTCTTCCAAGTCAAAACCTTATAACCAGCTGTTACAATCACACTTTTCCAACTGTTCTTTTGCCAATTTTCTCTAACTTGCCAACCTATAGTTTTTCTTGGCTTCAGTTATGGAAATTTCTTTGACTGTGATCTTCTGGATTTTCCAGACAAAGTCACTAAGCAGTGATGAATGAGTAGATGTACCTTCAGGCTATTCTTATGTTCAAACTGAGTTACCATCTCAATATAAAGAACAATCCTGTTCTTTATATTTTGCGTGGTGTGCCCCATTAGCCACTGTAACACTTCTGCAATATCAGTCGAAAGCTGCCCATTCAAATATCCCCTTCATCAAAAACAATCTACTTCATTTATAGCCTCATAACTTACTCTCTAGCAATATACTCTCCCCTGCTCTTTTGTTCCTTTAACTAAACTAAATATTACACTAATCCATTATAATTGATCTTTGTCAACCACCTCTTGACACGAACACCAAATTTAGATAAACCTTACAATGTACAGAAGCAATAGCTAAAGCAGAAATGTTGACTATTGTTAGGGAACTATTTTTAAAATGGTTTTATTTGTTTCACTCGTATTCATGATGAACAACGAAACAAAAAGAAAAAAACAAAGTGAGATTATTTTTTAGATTATCTATGTTACTCAGTTCCCCCAGTTTTCCCTAGCCTTTTTTCAGTATTTACTCCCAGCTGCTGACCTCACCTAATTTCTCACCATCTTTATCTTCTCCTCAACAAATCTATGATCCATTCATCTCTTTCTTCGCTGCAAGGGGAGTGTCTTTCCTTCTACCAAAGGCAGGTCTTCCATGTGTGCTCTGAAGCCCCTCCCTTTAACTCTCCACACAACTCTGCTTTTTAATTTCTTCTCTCCTTCCTTTCCATGGCAATTACGTTGTTGTAACTGCATCTTCTGGTATCTTCTGCCATTATGCAAAAGAGAAAAAAGTATAAAACATCCAATTCCACACTATCTCCAACTATTTGGCCCTATCCTTGACCTATCCTAGAGCCAACCTGCCCAGAAGATTTGTCTGCAAATTTCCAATTTTATGTATTCAGTCACACTTTGATCTGACCCAAGCTCATCATTTTCCTACTACTCTATTAAAAAAGGTCACCATATTGCTAATGATATTTCAAGGCCAAGGTCACTATATTGCTAATGATATTTCTGCGTGTAGCTTACTCAATATTCAACTTCATCCGCTGCATTCACATTATTGAAAATTCTTTCTCATGGCTTCTAGGACTCTACAATACCCCGCCCCAACTTCAACTGATCCCCTTATGCTCTCCTTTGCCATATTCTTCTCCTTCACCAGTTTTTACGTACGAGAGTCATTTGCAGCTTAAATTTGGACTCTGCTGTCTATATATGCATTCATTTCCACTCAGAAGCAGTAACTAACTTATTCATATTGTTTTGAAGTACATTTCCATAGTTGAATAGATTAATATAATTCCCACAGTAGATGTGTCTTTTTAGGTTTTTAGTGATGACAAGACTTGAGGTTAAAAGTTAAGTTACCAGAAAAAAACCTGAAAATTTTAGTTACAACTGAATGAATGGGATAGCTTCTTGATCCCTTCACTGGGTCTCAAGACTGTGATTCAAGTCCTGATTGTGAGAAGAAATAAAATATATAAACATTTTAATTTAAATAGGAATTTTGCCCACTTGCGTAGTGTTCTATTTGCATTCTTTATACAATATATTTCTGAGGTCTCCAGAATGCATACATTCAGAACCTTTATAATTTTACTGAAAATGTCTTTCCATAAAGCATTTGAGCATTAAAAACTAAGTGTTTTATGCTAAATAAACATGTGGTGAACATTTCTGTAACTAAAGAAAGAAAAGTCTACAATTTCTGATATCTATAAGCAAAATAGGTTATGATCAATTTCCTGGATATGACATATGCTTTTTATTCTCCACATTTTTAATAAAAGAATAATTCCCATCCATTATTGAGTAAATATCAGCTTTTCCTGATCATCTCTGTTATATATTTCTTAAAACATGATTAGTTGGGTGCTAGTCATTTTTTTCCTACAACTTTCTGTTTTATAAAAACACTATATCCCACATCTTTTATTATCTGAAATCTATCCTGGAAAATTTCTTCAGCAATATCATATATTCAATAACTGATGTTACCTGTGCTTAAACTTTTGCTGAATGTATCCATTTAATTTTTAATTTGAATTTTTGAAGTTATTTCATGGCTAAAATTTATATAGTTTCAAAAATCTGCTAGCTTTTTACCTTGTGTTGTTATTTATATATTATAGGCTTTTGGAAAGGTATTTTTTAAATACAATCAATACCCAAATGTGATTTTTCAACATATTCCAAGTTACATCATTCAAACTTTTTAAGTCTTTGTGAGGCTTACATGGATAATTTTGTTTTAGCTAATTCCCACAGATGTCTTGGTTTTTGTTTGGGGTGTGTGTCTGTGTGTGCCTGTATGTTCGAGTTTTAAGCACCAATTTTTTTGGACACATTATCTCTGGAAATTGACACTTAGAATTTGAATAATTTCTTTTTTTTTATTTTTTTATTTTTTATAAACATATATATTTATCCCCAGGGGTACAGGTCTGTGAATCACCAGGTTTACAGACTTCACAGCACTCACCAAAGCACATACCC